>NC_051214.1:31701458-31718958 GCF_015220715.1 Pygocentrus nattereri | reverse complement strand
CACCACCAGTCAGCAAGTTAAAATGCACCATATTCCATTAAACCCCTCTGAACAACTTTGTTTACATCTCAGTGATTGAAGTATGCAGAAGTTTTGCAAGATCAGAATTCCCGTTTAACACAAAAGGCTTTTACATCACAGTTGACACTGAGTAAAGCCACTGTAAGTGTATCTAACACTGCCTTGTATCTTCCACAGAAATGCTTCACAGTGCTTCAGTGTTTATGTTGACATGCCCGTGTGATCAATGGACAGCTGCAAATCAGGAATGTTGAAGCCCAACAGCATCTCAGACCAAAAAGGGTTAAAGACAGGACTTAAAAAGTCATAAGACCTTAAACAAGGAGCTGATTTATAAATACAGAGGATGTTGCTATTCAAAGCAACAAGTTTCCTAGAACACCTGGATATCAAAATAAAATAAGAAAAACAATGCAATGAGTCCAGCCCACTGAGCGCCACAACCAGCATTCTCGGAGGAACCATGGGTTGTGGAGGTTCTAGGACAGATGCTTTGGAACCACGTTACTTGGAAAGCTGGACAAAAGAGACGGAATCCACATGGCTGACCAGCACGGATGCAGACATACCCCTGTCCTCGATCCACAGCATTCCCTCAGAGAACTCCTCAGAGGTTGGCTTTGCATCCGAGAAAACCACCAATCCGGGTGAGGAAAGCTTGGAAATCTAGGAAAACATCTGCAGGCTATTTGGCTTATGCCCATTTTTGACAAACACATGACATGAGTTGGCATGTAAATAATTCTTCAGCACATCATGACACTCTGTCTGTACTATGTAGGCCTTGATATATTGACAGCCTCCTACATTTTCACCAAAATAGTGCAGTGCCATGACAGTAGAGAGAGTGCCAAGATACCAGTTTTGGTGAGCAAGTGATTCCACTAGGCTTCTGTTGCCATGGAGATGGCTTCATCCCTACTGCAGCTCACTACATGAGGATGGTCTACACAATAAGAGCTCCTTATCTTCAAAACCAGAATAATTACTGTGACAAGGCAAACACAATGAATGAAATACTTGAATGGTAACAGGCACAGATGAAATGCATGAACAACTTACAAGGAAAGGATGGGAAAGCCTCAATGCCTAATTCATTTCTACCATTGACTTTTATTCTTCACCATTACTTTCCAAGCTAATGGGTCTCACTAAATTGGCATATAGATGTCAGTATTACAGCTTTGCTGTATCTTTATGTAACACCCAACAAAGCATAGTCTAACACAAAGGCTTAAAGTACAGTGTACTGTATTTTTAGAGCATGTGAATCATCCACCTCCTATCTGACTAGTGTGCACAGCTTAACTAAAGCTCAAAGTTATACCCTTTGCCTTTGCAAAACATACAGATCTTTGGTAGTTCTTGGCTCTAATGCTCACCAAGTGTGTGAACAGACGTCCTTACTTTTATCTTTTGTTCACCTCTGCCATGACAGATATCTTTGACGACGGCCTGCCAGCTCCCGCTCAGGCCTATCTGAAGGTGTGTTCTGCCATGTCCGAGGCTGGTCTCAATGATGTCAAAGCTGGTGGTCCTCCTTCAGTATTAACCTCCGAAGACCAAGAAGGACTGTCCTCTCCTGGCACCACAGTGCAGAGGAGAAGTGTCTTATGCACTGAGGAGATTGTAAGAATCTTCACTTTGCACATTAGAGTAAACTAGTAGCAATTAGATATCATATTTATTTAATATTTATTTGATACAAATGTCCTGCTCATCCAGTGTTTCATCTGATATCAAGGGTTGTATAGAGAGTTTGTGTCCCTTTGCTGCAGTTACAGCCTCTACTCTCCTGAGAAGGCTTTATAGTAGATGTTGGTACATTGTTGTGATGTTTTGATTGCATTCAGTCATGAGAGTGTTAGTGAGATCAGTTATTGATGTTGGATGATTAGTTCTGGATCACAAATGTCACTCCAACTAATTCCAAAGTTATTGGATAGTGTGTCATCACCACCCATTCACCCCAGTTCCACTACTACTCTGCCCAGTGCTGGGGGCTTTATATGCTCGGCAGGGGACATGGTGACCTTTGGCTCATGTGCAGCTGCTCCAGAGCATCTCATTCTATTGGTGATGCTTTTCTATGGAGACAAAACAAGCTGTGTGTGCACAGATAAACTCCTGTGTCTGCAATGGGTGCACTGCAGAGTAACTGAACTTACTAATTAGAAAGTGTGTCTGGATACTTTTAGGCATATATTGTATTACATCAACACTATGTAAAGATAAAACTATGTTGAAGCAATGAGATTTATTTGTGTGGAAATAATACACCATTTCAATCAAGTAAATTCACTGCATCACTTTTAGTTTGTGATCTTCATTGCTTTGGACTAAATATACAGTGTGTTTGAATATTCATTTATAAGGAGAGCTTAGAATCTATATATTGACTCTGTATACTGTACAAGTCAGAGACCACCATTCAAGTAAGTTTCAGTCAAAATGACAATATTTCAGCATCAAGAAAAAAACACATTAAACACATTTCACAACACAAATACACAGAAGCCTCAACAACTAAATATCATATATTTTTCAATATTTAGCATGTCCACTTTTGTCTTTATTACAGCTTCCATTCTTTTCAGGAGATTTGTTTTCAGTTTTTAAAGAAAACCTGCAGGGATATTTTTCAGCACCTCCAAAGTTCAATCTTAAAAGTTAGTTGTATTTTCTGCTTCTCCCAATACAAGTAATCCCAAACACATTCAGTGACGTTGAGGTCTGGACTCTGGGGTGGCCAGTGTATTGTTCTGATATCAAGAAGCTAGCAGCTTTTTGTTTGATCTGTAGTTTCTTTTTGGTCTATTTTCTCAGTAACAGCTTCTTGCCAGCTACACATCATTTCACTCATAGCGTTGAGTTGTCTCCTCACAGTGGAAGGATGACCAGAAATGAGTGGGGCTGATTTGCGTTTTGGTGGTCCACCAGGTCCTGCGTGGTTATGAAAGCCCCATTTTCTTTATAATTTTATCATTATTTTTGGAAACTCCTGTATCTTCACTTAATTTCTTTTGATTATCTCCAAAAAATCAGATTACACAAGCATATTATTTTATATCTAATTTCAGACACGTTGGACTGTACTTCATGGCATTTTGACTGAAGATAAACTAGATGAAGGGTGATCTCTGACTTGCAGTGTTGCACATACTGCATTACAGCACTTAAAAGTGGTGACTTCAAAAGTCTATGTTTGATGGTACATGCACAAAACATATTCTGCCTTTGAAAGGACTAAAAGAGTTCTTCTATGGATTCCAATGTTTGTCTTGTGCTCTCCCTCTTAGACCAAGTGGCAAGACAACCGAATGTCTACCAAGCAGGTGACCATCACTGTAACTCAGAGCATTCGTCAAGTGGACAAGAGTGGAAAGATCAAGGAGAAGTCCCACACTACCTGCGAGGTCATGAAACCTCGGGACAGCTTGAAGGAAGTTGCAATGGACTCTCTTCTGAAATGAGAACGATAACCGAGACGGCAGCTCATGTGGGCTGACATCTGTAGGTCTTCTGCCTTGTGAAAACTGTGATGAACAATAGGTACCATGGACCAAAGAAGGACAGAAGGCAGGTCTGAACTGAATTCTAAGGAGGATTCATCAGGCCTGTGGTTAGCAATGTGGTCTCAACTGAAAACTTTAAATTTTGGTGGTCAGTTTATCCTGTAATTCACATGTTCGTGCGCTTTTATGCATCCTTACACTTTGCTGCTGCTTTACTGTAACAGTGGTAGCTGACTGTCATTTAAAATAGTTTGATAAGGATGTTGTAAATGCCAGTTTTATAAAAGTTGAAAAAAACAGGGTACATATGGGACAATCAAAGGAATACACCTGAAGACCTCTAAAACTAATTTTATGATGCATCTTCTTTCTTCTTCTTCTGGCTGCTCCCTTTAGGGGTCGCCACAGTGGATCATCTGCCCTATACACTGCCTCCTCTACTTTTACACCAACCATCTCCATGTCCACCTTCACTACATCCATAAACCTTCTCTGAGGTCTACCTCTTCTCCTTCTATAATTTTTATAATTTTATGATGCATCCATCTGCAAAACAGATTAAAGAAATGGCTTGGTTTAAATTTACTTATTTTCTTAACTGCATCATTATTTTAACTGGCGAACACATTTTGCACCTCAAATACTGAACTGTGCTAAAGTCAGAAACCTTGTATTTAATTTCCAGTCAAAACGTATTCATTTTTTTTTATCATCAGAAAAGAGCAACCATTTAACAGAAAACACTGAAGTCAAGAATATCATATTTTCAGTACTTAGTGTGTTCACTCATTCTCTTTATTACAGCTTCTATTTTCTTGCTTTCAATATTTCAAAGAAATATATGAGGATATTGTTTCACAGCTTCAAAGTTCAGTCTTAGTATTTGGTTGCTTATTCTGCTTCTTTTAATCCAAACAAATCATGTCGAGGTCTGGACTCTGGGGTGGTCAGTCCATTGTTCTGAGAACACCAGCAGCTTCTTTGGTTGATTTGCAAGCTATTTCTCCTCAGTAACGGCTTCTTGACAGCTACACAGCTTTTCAGACTCAGGCTTCTCATAGTGGGAGCATGGACAGAGAGAAACACCTTTTTTCAGCTCTGAAGTAAGAGTGGAGCATGATATTCTCCTCTCTCTCAAAGATGAAAACTTTAAATACTGTTTATCTGATGTTGACAGTTATTTTCCTTCGACATTTCCTTGTTTATGTAAGTGAACTACATCTAATCTCTTGAACAATGAATAACTTCTACTTAATAACCATTTTGACCAGAAATTATATAAATGAAGGGGGATGACTTTTATTCAGCACTGCATGTGGGAGTACCTCTTGATGCTTTGACAATGTTTTCAAAAAAGAGCAAAAGCCATCTTAATGAGGGATGTATGAATCAAGCCAAAACAACAACAGTTTGACTATTCATGACTTCTGTCAGAACATTATAGCACCACGCTGTGCTCACTTCACTTCACAAATGCTGTTGAACAGAAATTCTATTTTTTAACTTAATGTTCAATGCTTAAGTTTTCTAAGTTGAAATTTGTGTTTTAAATGTTGTGTTAATGAGATCCAAAGGTTTGTGTTGTGCGTTCTCAGTAGTCCTTTTTGCTGTGTTTACTACAAATGAGATCATGTGCTTTGACCAGCTCAGAGTGAAAAGATATTTGTCTAAAAGCCTTAAATCAAGTTAGCTAGCCTCCTATAAATCTGGCATGCATCTGTTAGTAATTTGTTGATTGTGTATGAACTGACCTGAAATTCAATGTTACAAATGGAACCATCTATAGAATACGCTCAATCTTTTACAATGGCTTCATGTCAGAACTTTACAGGTGGTTAATGAAGGTATTTCTGTCTATTCAAATGAATTTGTATCAAGTAAAACAAACTAAATAAGTCTGATTTGTCCAATAAAAGCAAGTGAATCACATCCCAGCTTATGAGTCTCCGTTAATATTGTTAAAATGAACTTGTATTGTTTAAAAGAAAACTGTCAGAATGGAGGTTTTTGATGGGTTATAAATACTTGAAATCTCAAACTGTATACACAAAGGCAAGAGATACTGGTTCTTACTCATCAAAAAGGCAGATGAATAAATAAATAGAAAGAGTGCAGTCTTAAAAGATGTACAATCTACTCTGCATGTCCACCTGCAAGTGCCAGCCTACCAGCACCTCATTTAAATAACATTAACATGAAGCACACCCTAATTCACATAGATGTTTTGATAGGAAGCCAATAAATGATAACATTCAGCAGCTCTAAGGGCCAGTGGCTATGCTCATAGGTGGAGTTAGAGGTGGAGCAGAGAGTGCACTGCTCTCCCTACTGACCAAACTTTATAGTGTAAAAATTACAGGAAGGGTAAAGAATGAAGGTAAAATAAACAAAACCACTTTTTTTTGGTAGAATGATCTGAAAATAAAACCTAAAAAAACATATTTAAATGATACACAACTGCAGTGTATGAGAAGCTTCTGCACAAGCCATGAAATGATCATGATTTGGTCAATTGGTTAACTAGTTGTTAAAGTATTACACTCAAATTTACTCAAGACGTGAGTTGAGCGCACAGGCACACCAAAGATGAAATGGATGAAATCGAAACATTGGGTGAAATTTGTGTGTGCTTATTGTATAATCAGATTCGACCATATGCAACTTTGACGAATAAGGGCCAGTGTTTAACTACCCTTTTAATGACCTTTAATATTTTGTTTAGAATGCATAACAGAAAACTACTGGACCACTATGATCAATAAGTTCTTCTCTACACTGATTCTGGTTTAACCAAGAACAAGGTGTCCTGGATCATCATCATGAAGATGACAAATGACACACCACATTTTAAAAACGTAATAGCAAAAGTGTGCGAGTGCTCACGTGAATCCGAGATGACAGCACAGCAATGTGACGAACAGTGATACATTATTGGGGAACAAGCAAAGCGCTTGGGTCTTTATGGCCATTGTCTTTTGTCCTGTCTTTGGTCAAGGCAGCGGGATAGTCAAATATGTTTGAATGGGTTATGGATTTGTCTCTGTTGATCATAGTCCATATGCCCCACCCTCAAGCATGGCTCCTCTTTCTCCAGCCACTGGTCAATGCTGAATTCCGGAAAGAAGAAGGCAATCTCTCTCTGGGCTGACTCCTCTGAATCTGTCAGTGCACAAGGCATCTTTAATTAGCCAAGCTAAAAGCGGAGAGGCGAGCAGAAGTAGTGCTGCTGTCTGTGCAGCAGTACTCACAGGCAACAGGTTACAAGAAATACAGTCAATATCTTTAAATAAATAAATAAACAATGCCACGGCCATGTCTAATCTGCGCAAAGTTGCATTTTGCTTTCAGATGCTTACAATCAGCCTGTGAGAGGGCTGCCTACCCTCTTTACACCCAAGTGCAAGAGATTGTTCAGTGAACAGTGTATAAACTGCAGACTGTTGGTTCTTTGGAAAATCAATTTGTAGCTTGTTGAAAACAGCAAGAACATAGACCACCGCTGCCTCATCATACTCAACATTTGAGAAGGCTTGGAGGGAGGCTTTATGTTTTCAGCAAACAGCATCTCTCATATTACAACTATTTGACATTGAATACAGAAGCTGATTCTTATAATGTAGTAGCAGGTTGTTTGTTTCACTTCTTCTTGTTGCATAAGAAATAGTATAATAAAACTAAAGGATTAAAGGGATTCATAGTTTTATTAAAAGAGATTAAATGTATTTAAAAAGACCAATTAAAATGCAACAGTGTGTATTTCTTACACAGTAATTTAAAACTGAAAACATAATGATGCTTGTGACGTTGTTTTGCCTGCCCTCTCTAATCTAACTCTGTCTGCGTGTTCAACAAAAAGTGCCAAATTACCTGAAATGAAATGTGTATAAATGCTCTTACAGTTTGAAGCTTGAACGCCCCTGCTCAAATTACATGCTTTGTTGATTTTCTAAGTAAAAGTAAATTAACACACACTTTTGCACAGTTTAATGCACAAGTACAGCTTATAATACATTTAACATGAAAAAAAGAAACAAAATACATGCAAAACTGCAAAGGTGCAAAAGTTATGGCACATTTTATTTCTTTTCTGAAATGATAAATTAAAAGTAAATAGTATTTGCATTAAATTTGCAGACAAACATCATATTTAAAATTGTTCTCTGTTGAGAATGTGTTCACTTATTTCCACTTACAAAATCAACACTATATGTAATTTGACTGGTGGGGATGTTTAACGTTTGCATACAATTGCATGTGAATTTATTCATCTATGTCCATCAAAAAACATAAACTAGCAATTACAACCAGGTTTACAAACTGAAACTCAAAATGATCCTAATATCTAACTGAAAACTTGAGGCGAGTAAATGTATTCAAACACTGGGGGGACAAACATTTGTGTTCTCTTCCTTTATGTGGGTATTTAGTTACTATTTAGTAGTTTAGTTGGGTTAGGATGTTGTGTGTCTATTCTTTTGGATGATGGCTTGAAGTCTTCTAGCCAAGAAGTTGGAGCAACTAAGCGTAGCTAGGCTTGCTTGCTTTTTTCTTTTGGATGGCCTGAGTAATGCAAGTGTTTAATAATTCCGGTTTCTTTCCACATTCCAACATTAATACATTTTTCCACGCTTTATTATTGGATTTTCATTGTAACTGCAATCTTTCTCACAGACATTTTTATAACCAAGAGACAATATTCTCAATTTACAGGTTAATTCAACTCAATATTGAAGTTTTCTAAAGTAGCATTCTTTTTAGAATGTTAATGAGATTTTGAGTCAGGTGTGCTGGATGGTGGTTTTTCAGGAGCAGCACTGAAGATATAGTTGGAACATGACATGTACAGTTGGATTAGCATCCCAACATTTTTCTGAAGTAAAGTAAAATGGGGCATTAAGTGAAACTTTTCTAGTTTACTATTGTTTAATTGGACCTGTAACTAACTATAGAGCTGAAATGATGGACCTTTGAATATGGTAAAGCACAATTTCCAAAATACATTAATACATTTATTCCTTCTAATATGAAATGACAGAGGTGTCCTAAGATTGTAGATATTTTTACTCACAGAGAGTCAAACCAGCATAACTGTCAGTACATTTCACATGCAAGCTCTTACACTGTGCCCAGATATTTACTGATTTTGATCTGCCATGCCGCTTTGTCACATCTTAAGTTTGTTCGTTTGTTTGTTTGTAAATACCTGAACCATGAGTGGTGTTCCTGGTGTCAGTGAGTCCATATTGGGCCCGAATGGTACTCGGTGAAGTGTATCGCGCCCGATACACTTTTGTTGGACCCATCAACTCCCGCCAGCGGGTAATAGCATCCTCTCTGGCCAGGACATAAGCTCTCATTGGACCACTGTAGTGGAAACAAGGCATGTATAATCTTAACCCTGTAATGTAGATTGTGACACAGCACATTACCACTAAAAAGTGCATCAAGATGTCAAGTCTTTGAATAAAAGCAGTCCATAACAATAAAGTATAACTGCTCATGTCTGTGTCTACTTAATTTGAACAGTAAACTCATGACTGGATGGGAAAAGCCAAAAGCATAATAACAAGCTAGAGTTTAGGTGCTAGGCACTACCCTATAAATATGAAGTGATACTGTCATACCAAATATTAGCAATAAATTTAGTAACATATTTGTCATACAACTCATTTTGTATCCATGATGCAATGTGCACAAAACAGTGGTGTAAATCTATGTTCCATGTTTATAAATCATTTGTCTATAAACCATTTGTATGTAGAGACTGGATCTTAAAATGATCATAAAACAGTGTATGTTATCAACAGGTTGCATCTGAACATTGTGCACGTTCATGTTCGAACAGTTAAAAAGAATTAAAATCAAATAGTTTATTTTTTTATTTTAAACAGCCAACAACATTAGTCATACCCTGGACTCAACAAGCAGACCACTCCTTTAATACACTACAGAATACCTAAAACATCTTTCACCAGTCATCATATTTGAGGTTACTAAAAGTAAAATCAATAATATTGCATTTTGTATTGCAAATGTGTTTTTCATGAAGTCATTAAATGTCATGGCAGAGCATGATTAAATCAATCTTATACAAATGTTGGGAAGAATATTTATTCATATTCCTTTCTAGAAAAGTGGCTTCTTTTGGTTAATGTTGATAACTTCAGGTTTATTAGGTTCATTAACTGTGATACAGTAACACAATCAGTAAATACTGTGTCAGTGAATTTTATCAATTTGGTCCAGCACAGAACTCAAGTCCCATTAGGTGGTGAACTGATATTCCATCTTTGTTTTCACAGGCAACAAGACATCCAAGGGACTGGCTGCCATGGTAACAAGGCTTTCACAAACTAAACTAGACTGAAAGCAAGCCCCATTAGCAAACACTATTTTGGCTCCTTGCCAGAAAGCAGAGATTAGTTTCAAACAATCTTATATAAATTCAAAATATATATATATATATATATACACACAATATACAATATAGTCACACTACTTTCTCATGTTCTTAATAATCCACATGTTTAGTGAGTAGTTCATTTATTTTTGCACAGAATATACAAAGCAAGGAAGACACCAGTTTCATAACCCTGCTGTCCGACACTGCCCTCCCTGAAGTGGAATGTTCTGTAGACTACACTGAATGGTGGTTCGCACTTACCTTGCCATGAATTCAACTAGTCGCTGGTAGAAGAATCGTCCTACAAAGGACAAACAGGTCAGTGAAAGGATGCAGGTAGCTGAGGTGTTAGCCTGCCAGCATGACCTCACATGGTGAGGAACGCAGAAACAAATTTGCACTTCAAAGGGATGCAGCACAGCTTCTGCTAGAGGCGAATATCTTCTAAAGTGGGTGATTCAATATCAGGATGGATCTACAGTCTGTTGAACTGTGTTGATATGACTCAGCTGCTGATCCAAAACCATAGATCACACAAATGGCTGCCTCTTCTTCAATCTGTTATAACTAATGACAGTTACTGTCAATCAATTCTCCAAGGAACAAACAGATGCTCGCAGAAGGCAGTAAACAGTGTGAGTGACACTGATGTCACTTCTTAGTCATGAGAAGCATTTTGTTGTCATTCTTATCAACACAAGGATCTGAATAATATAGGCTGGTAAGCCATCTGGACATGACACATAGCGCTAGACAATATATCATCTATATCGGTATACGCTGACATTGCAATACCATGCAATATTTTTAGCAATACACTTCATAGATAGCACATGAATGTCTGTACCTAGCGCTGTCCCTATCTCCGAGAGGTTTCTCAATTTTTCATTTGAGTTTTCTCTTGGTCTGAAGGACCTGACAGTTGACTGGAGTGTATGTATCCATTTACTGGGTGCTTTACTTTGTTTTGAAAGAATAGTTAAAATTGACCTTAACAATTAAATAAACTGTTTTCCTTCTGGGCATGTGCTTTCTGTCCGGTTACTATTTGTAATACTGTGCAAGATTTTTTTTTTGTGTGTAATTTTTGAAAAAGAAAACAGAACAAAACTGTCAACAAGCTGCTGTATCAAATTTGTAAGACAAAGTTACAGAGCAATTCCACCTTCCACCTTCATTTTTGCATAATTTAATGTCTAAAATGCAAGCAAAGTCAATCAGGCCAGCTTATTGTGAAATCCTCCTTGAAATTTAATCAGAATTGTTCACAGATATTGCAATAGGAACCACACATCTGAAGACTTCACTACCTCTACATAAAATGCTGCCTGATGCCTGAGATATTGTTCTACAATAGTTTTGAGTTCAGGTTTTCCCCTAAAACATTTTTTTTAATCTAATCATGGTGGAGAGCAACATGCAGTGTTGTAAAGCAAAACAGTCTCCTAAGAAAACCTATTCTTTCAGATTTACTACTATTTTTCCATTATCTCAGAAGACACATGTAGGTTCATTGGTGGTTTTGGATAATAAATAAAATGGCTATTCGTCAGTAGCACTCAGTAGCCCAGTTTCCTGCCACCACCACTTTAAAGAAATCTGAGGTCAACACGTCTGTTGGTCAATGACCAAGAAGGACTTTGCTTAAATTATGCAGTAATTTTGAAAGATCGGTGGAATTCCCCTTTAAATATTATGATATAAAATGGCACATTTGGACATTATACCACAGGTTATTTCAACAGTTTCAATCAGACTGGTTGCACAACTTTGTCTGTGCTGTTATGTTTTTTTCACAATAACCGTCCTATTCCACTAAGTGCTGATTCGTAACTTGCCTTATGCCTAGGTTTTTACTTTAGCATTTAAACAAAAACAGCAAATGAATACATTTGACTTCTAATTAAGCAAAAGAAGACGAGAGGGAGTGTGTTATTGCGAAATAGCATTACAGCTGTGATTTGGTCGCAGTAGTTCATCACAGCAGTGATGTTATAGTGATAACACATGACCTCAAGTGTTCTATTCCTTTTATACAACAGTCAAATAAATAAAGTAAGAAATAAATGAATTGGGTCGTCAAAATTCCAGGATGTTTAAGTGTTCTTCTGTCACAGCTGCTGACTGAAAAGCTTGCTAAGTGGTGACAACAGTTTGGGAATTTAGTGTAGTCTCATCTTCAGAGACTCACCAAATTGGCTGTCGGTCAAATGTGATCTTAAAAGTATCCATTTTCTGTTTGTGCACAAAGTAAGAAGAACAAATGGCTTCAGCATCTCCTACAGCTGCCAAACTCATTGCTTAGAAACGGCGTCGTAGTGATACAGTGTTTGTGAAAAACCTGTGATGTTATAGCAAAATATCAGCACAGTTAGAACGCCTCTCATCCAATCAGCTTGCATGGCCGGAATTAACTGTTGTATAAAAGATTATATTTTACCTGCAGCCCATTTGATCAGATTCTTAAGAAGAGTGACAGCAGGACTAGTTTAAATTAAGAACCTGCTGTTGCCCATAAGCGAGGTTCTCAGTAGGCAGCTGTGACATCAGCACAACCAAATTAAACAGAATTAGCCAGAATCGGATAGAATTCAGCAAACAATATTAATGTAAAATACCTTACAATCTGGCTGGAACAACATTCACGTTAATCTGGCAAGCACTGAAAAGGCAGAGCTGAACCTGATATTGTGACTTTTATTTTTATATCTGTGACACAAAAGGTTACTAATTTTTAGCATAGGGAATTGCCCGTTTTAAAGCACATCTGATATAATGCTTGGGGCATCCTTGCTTTGTTTTTTTTCTTTATTTTGAAGAACTGTTGCATTAAAGTAATGCAACACTCAAGGTTATGTGTTGTTGTGAAGCATATCACGGCAGTGATTATCGACAGTGCTCACGCCTGCCATTAAATCTCAGCCGTGATTATTCACAATAATGAACTCCCTCTCGTTCTATTGCTTAAATATCATAATTTTTAATTTTATCAGTAACTCTACTGACACGTGGCAAAAATCGTACACACCAGCAGTCATTTCACATATTCTTGTTACTCTCAGTAAAATGTGATTTGGACATGATGACCTCCTTCCAGTGGTAGAACAAACACCAATAGCTGTTCTCATGACTAACTGAACAGACTTATTTCACCTTTATTTGTCAGAAACATTCTTCTGACATGGTTGCTGAAGGTCTAGTTTGATTATATTTTGTGGATTTGTGGCTCTCATCAACATGTCCATGAATGAATACTAATAATAAATAAAACTAAATTACATAATTAAAAAATAAAATGATACAAATCATTAGAATACGATGTAATGAATACAGTTAAGCTGGACAACACTAACATTTTACACTGTGAAAATGTGATGTATGTGAAATGCATCAGATTAAAGACGTACCTTCATGTTCTGCATAAAACCTCTCAGAATCACTTCTTCTCCATATCAGGTCTTTCTTTCTGACAATGACGAAGTTGTTCTCTAGAATTTTTTGATGAAGAGCCTTAAATATGAAACAAACAAGGATTCATAATGTTTTAATCCATGTTGAAATGTTTTAACATTCAAATTCCCTTCTTATTTGTCAAAGAAACAAAGTGAAAATGAACAAATTATTAAGGCAATGCAAACACGATTTCACTTTTCTGTACAAGTTCAATAAAGAGATTGTTTAATTTAATATCATATAATCAATCAATTAATGACTCATAATCTTGAAGCTTTAACCATTTTCAGGGTAGCTCAAACTGCACAGAAAGCCTAAAAATTTAAATCTATGGATATCAGAACTGTCTCAGTTAGGCTGGTCCTGCTCATTTCTATCTGCATCCACCTGCACAGATCAAAGACTGCCGGCGGGAGCAACACAGTCCAAATACTCCACTAAACTATGATAATTAAAGACACTTTTATCTCTTTGAAGCTGCACACAGCGGAAATGGAATGGGGGAGGCTGAGATGAGTGTTAATAGCCTTCCTTCATGTCTACGGAAATAGCCTAGAGACAGCTTCACGAGTTCACAGTCGTGGGCTGGAGGTTAGGGAACCAGCTCTGTGACCGGAAGGCTGCTGGTTCGATCCCCTTGGCTGACAGTCCGTGACTGAAGTGCCCATGAGCAAGGCACCTAACCCCCAGTTGCTCCCCAGGTGCTGTGAATAGGGCTGCCCACTGCTCCGGGCAAGTGTGCTCACTGGCCCCTAGTGTGTGTGTTCACTGGTGTGCATGTATGTGGGTGTTTCACTGCACAGATGGGTTAAATGCAGAGGTCTAATTTCACAGTGTGTAAACGCAGTGACAAATGGTTGTCCATTCATTCAATTCATTCACATATGTGGAGCTCAGAGATCTGAAACTACACAGACAAGCTTCTCAAATAGGTGTAAAAAAAGCAAACTTTTAATATATGCTGTATTAATATGCTATGAACCATTTCTGACCATTCCAATATTCTCTTTGAAAACATTTTTCTTTTGTTATTAAGAACAAGGGAATGTCCACTGCATTCTCTGTCATATTGAAAGCCTTTACTGTAGCATGGCAATGGACAGAAAAACACCCAGCGTGTTACAGTGTGAGCCCTCATTAAGGGGGGTGATGAAGGCTTATGCTGAAACACGTTGAAAGATTTTGCGTCCATAGGCATGAAGCCTTTTTAACTTAATGGAGAGCACCATGTACATTCACTAGTTCTCAAGCTTTTGAACCCCTCTCCATTTTTATGTGTGCATTTACCTTCCTACCAGTAGCGCTCAGGATATTTGTACTTTTTTTAAGATCACTTCTGCTTTTATTCTATTACAGTATAACAAACCACTGGTAGAACTGTCCCTGGACAACTGAGCACAATGTTCTTACAGACTTACTGTGGAAAATAGGAACTATGCCCACGTATTTTCTTCTTAGTTAGTAGAAAATGTAGATGTAGTATGTAGGAAAAGCAGATATTTTCCACCTCCAGTTTATAATCGATGAAACAAATTACGTTCCAATAGTACTCGGTCTGCATACCCTTTATTTTACGACTATGTAGACAACATTTTTAAAGGCCAATCAGAAAGTAGCATACATAATCATATCCAAATAACCAGAAAACAGGCTGCAGGTTTTGTTACTGTGTGTTTGAAGATTTCTGCCTGTTGCAGAAGCATGCAGTGCTTGAATTCCTTGATCATGGCAAAACCAGACCGCAGCAGTATTACTTAAAGGCCCAGCATAGTGCTTTGCCTCCTTACTCAAGATGTTATATTAGCATGATGTGATTATCTTCATACTTCTGCTTCAGTCCAACATTTATTGGACACTGCAGGGTGAATAAAATGACCTCTACATTTTTTTATTTTATTGTATACTGCCCCCTAACCTGTAACTAGGAATTGCACTTTATTTGGCATGATCTTAGAGGTGCCAAGAAAACAGTAACTAACTATAGTAAATCATATCTTATTCTTATCGTGTATATTCATTAACTGTGACATTAACTGACCCTCGCACACTTCACACACCCCACATTGCTCTACACGAGTAACACTAACATTTAAGATTCACAAATGCTCTGATTTTGGATGCATGAGTGACAACAGTCACTCTCTGCATTCTATTCCAAATAACAAAATCAAATCAAAGTGGCTCAATTTTCTTTCTGACATTAAAGTGAAGTGATTTATTGCCTACTCATTTGAAAACCGGGCCCAACACAGCTCCAGATCTGCCAGGCGACTCAAGCTGAAAGGAACAGCTTTCCCGACACTGGAGGCAGTGTAGATGTAGATATTGATACTCTGAAAATGTAGCTTGACGGTTTGAGATCTTGTTTATTGGGCACACATTTTGTGTGTCTTAATGCAAAGTACAATACAAAACACGGCAGTCAGTACCGCTCATTTAGTTCAAGTATATGTAGTTACATCCTTAACCTTTATTAAAATTACACACAATTAAAAAATCTAATATAAATAAACGCATTTTAAATATACATTTAAGAAATACGTTTTTGGCCATTTTCATGTATTGAAAAAATATATTTCAGAAATACATTTGAAATATATATTCTCCTTATAAGAGACTAAGCATTGCTGTACCTCCCTGATTCAGTTTAACACTACTCACACTCTATTTAAGGTGAGCTGAATTACTTAATACACTTGTATATAGTTAATATTTATTATTCTATTTAATATTTAAAGCAAACTCAACATTTCTTTACAATGTCTTTTTACAGGTATTGTGTATTTTTTCACGCCTTTAAATCTCTCATTTCGTTCTCAGCAACACGCAGAGATCCAACTCCAAAACACTCCTTTTGGGGAAATTTTAAAGGCAATTGAAATATAAATTATAAAATAAATCTAGTGCTCTTTCTAGCTAAATATCTTCTTCAGAAATCTGAATACTCAGCCTCTTAACCTTCATATTAACACTCTTGACACCTTATATGAAGTGTAAATATTTTCTTATATATGCTTTTTTGTTTAATCATATACTTAATTAAAACCACCTGGCTGTTTGACCCCTTTTTTCTACTTGCATTACTCTAACAAGTTTACATTATAACATTAAAATATGGATAAGGCGGTCACTAGCAGAGAGAGAGAGAGAGAGAGAGAGAGAGAGAGAGAGAGAGAGAGAGAGAGAGAGAGAGAGAGAGAGAGAGAGAGAGAGAAAGTGAGAAAAAAGAGAGAGAGAGAAAGAGAAAGTGAGAAGAGAGAGAGAGAGAAAGAGAAAGTGAGAAAAGAGAGAGAGAGAGAAAGTGAGAAAAGAGAGAGAGAGAGAGAGAAGAGAGAGAGAGAGAAAGTGAGAAAAGAGAGAGAGAGAGAGAAGGGAGAGAGAGAAAGTGAAGAGAGAGAGAGAGAGAAAGTGAGAAAAGAGAGAGAGAGAGAGAGAAGAGAGAGAGAGAAAGTGAAGAGAGAGAGAGAGAGAGAGAGAGAGAGAGAGAGAGAGAGAGAGAGAGAGAGAGAGTGAGAAAAGAGAGAGAGAGAGAAAGTGAGAAAAGAGAGAGAGAGAGAAGAGAGAGAGAGAGAAAGTGAGAAAAGAGAGAGAGAGAGAGAAGAGAGAGAGAGAGAAAGTGAAGAGAGAGAGAGAGAGAGAAAGTGAAGCGAGAGAGAGAGAAAGAGAAAGTGAGAAAAGAGAGAGAGAGAGAGAAAGAGAAAGTGAGAAAAAAGAGAGAGAGAGAGAAAAAGTGAGAAAAGAGAGAGAGAGAGAAAGAGAAAGTGAGAAAAAAGAGAGAGAGAGAGAGAGAGAGAGAGAGAGAGAGAGAGAAAAAGTGAGAAAAGAGAGAGAGAGAAAGTGAGAAAAGAGAGAGAGAGAAAGAGAGAAAAGAGAGAGAGAGAAAGAGAAAGTGAGAAAAGCGAGAGAAAGAGAAAGTGAGGAGAGAGAAAGAAAGTGAGAAAAGAGAGAGAGAAAGTGAGAAAAGAGAGAGAGAGAGAGAAAAAGTGAGAAAAGAGAGAGAGATAAAGTGAGAAAAGAGAGATAGAGAAAGAGAAAAGAGAGAGAGAAAGAGAAAGTGAGAAAAGAGAGAGAGAGAAAGTGAGAAAAGAGAGAGAAAGAGAAAGTGAGA
>NC_051214.1:31156458-31326458 GCF_015220715.1 Pygocentrus nattereri | reverse complement strand
TGCTTGTGTGAAAAATTAACTTGATGTTTGTTAAAAAGAAACTTAAAAGTTTGCATAAATTACATGTTTTCTCCCAGTTCCACTACATGTGTACATACAGAAAATCCTGATCCTTGTATCATGTATCAATTTATGGTGTGGGGTAAAATGTTTTTATTTTTAAATAAAGTATTATTCATGCCATAAAGGTTTAATGCATCAACTATTTTCATTACACCCAATACCCCATTTCTGAAGAGTCTGGAGAGGGGAGTGAAATTTTAATTGTAGAATGTGGATAAAAGAGTTTGGGGGACTGCATTTCAAATTAAATCTTAGAGAAAAAAAAAACACACAGAACACATGCATGGCTAAATCAGCTGTTAATTATCAAGTCTGACAAAGTGTCAACGTTAACTTATCAGATTTGTTGTCATAGCTGAAACAGAGCTAATGAGGTTAAATTACCATGAAAGAAGCCATAGGTTAAAACTCTGCAGCTCTGCAGCGTTTTGTGAATGGACATCCTGCACCTGGCCTGACCATCCCTGTCAGGAGGAGGAGAGTGGAAGATTAAACTCACAATGTGAATACAGAATACGAGCATTAGACTGAAATGGAGATGTGCTGACAGCATAGTGACAGTCTGTGATAGCCTAACATTGGCAGTATTTACCACCACATTATATGCTTGTACAGCTTTATATTCATAGCAAAGGATCAGTTTAGATAAATGGTAAGAGCATGTTTGCAGAATTTCTTTGGCTAACAGCTTTACTATAAAGTGAATTTGCAACCAAGTATCATACATAATGCACTGCAGATCTTGCAGGACTAAAGCTGGCTATGTGTAGCTGAAACATACAAATGCCATAATATATGAGGACAGCCAAAGGTTAAAGAGTTCATCTGCTGTCAGCAGTGATATATAGTACATGCGACAATTATGCCCTGTCACTAGGAAATGGTTTTTGATGCTGTATTGAAATCCAAACCAGCATTCAATTGATTTTGCTGTAGCTGGCAGAAGAGTGATTTCTAAAAGGTCACCACTAGGTTGCATCAGCTATTTTTAGGAAAGAATCTAGCAAATTGATGTATTTTCAAATTAAGTTTGTAGTAAAATATCTCAGGAGACCTCATGCATGTCTCAAGCAAGCGTTTAATATGTAAATACTAATATAATTTAATTAATTGGAATTATTTTTGTCTCTCATCTAAAGCAGTGTTTTCAAACATCCTTATACGAGTTACTCAACATTCTCTCAGTAACAGGTTACCATGTGAATAATGGCTGTGACACATTGTGTTTTTGCATTCTCTATCAAGGAAGTCTCCAGACATACTCATACTGAGCCCATTCAGTCATTGCTGAACTGCATGTCTTGGCATTTATTAAACATGGGTTTGTATTCTCCGCGGCTCCTATTGGTCAGAAAGCCGATAAGTGTGTGCAGGTGTTGAGACCTTGCATAACATGTTCAGCCAGAAAAGAAAACAGATACCCTGGCACTTTCTTTCAGCTTCAACAGTTACCTTATGATTTTGGCCGATACTCAAAACACGCACTCCCTGAACCGTGGGGAGATTATTTAGACTCTCCAGGCCAATTCCAAGAAACCAGAAGAATCACATCTATAAACAATGTGTACATAGAGATTGTGTAACAGGACTGGAGTGTGTGGGTATGGAAATCAAGGTTATGTAAGAGATTCCTTTGGCATGACGCTTAAACAGTACAGAGGAAAACATATGAACAATAGCTCACGTCACAAAAGCCTTTCGTGCATATCTGACTTTTACTGAAAGATATTTTAATCTGCATTTCTACCTGCTGCAGAAGTTATTCTTATATTTTAAAATATAAAAGTACCTTTTGGGTTTCAAAAGAATTTTTTAATGGAAACTTGTGAATGTGAAGGACAATTTGTAGCATCTTTCTCAAACAGACCTTTTCACCTCAAAAGGTCAAACAGAGAGCAGCTTTTACAGCAATGCAGAATTAATCAGAGTTTATGTAGCATGACTGCGAATGTGCATACATGTCACATTAAGCTGTCTCACATGATTTACAGCTCCTCTTAAAAAAGACATGTTTTCCATTGAGTGAACTCAATTGCAGCACTGTTTCCCTTGAGGGTCAACGAGAGAGCCACATTCTATGATATGCATGCATACTGCAGCCCAAATCACTATACAGCATGTAATTTGACATGTGTACACTGATCAGGCATAACATTATGACCAACTCCTTGTTTCTTGGCTCAGTCCATTTTATCAGCTCCACTGCATAGTTGCACTTTGTAGTTCTTCAATTACAGACTGTTTTTCATCTGTTTCTCTGTATACTTTGTTAGCCCCTTTTTACCCTGGTCTTCAGTGGTCAGGACCCCCATGGACCCTCATAGAGCAGGTATTATTTGGATGGTGGATCATACTCAGCACTCCAGTAACACTGACTTGGTGGTGGTGGTAAGTTAGTGTGTGTTATGCTGGTACAAGTGGATCAGACACAGCAGTGCTGCTGGAGTTTTTAACCACTGTGTCCACACACTGTCCGCTCTATTAACTCTATGAAGCACATGTTGGTCCACCCTGTAGATGTTAAGCCAGAGACGATAACTCATCTCTTGCTGTATAGTATGAGCCAATCATCTCCTTATCCTTCATTGGTGGTCACAGGACACTGCCCACATGATGCTGTTGACTGGATATTTTTGGTTAATGGACTATTTTCAGTCCAGCAGTGACACTGGGCTGTTTAAAAACTCCAGCAGCACTGCTGTGTCTGTATACAGTAAGTGGTTTTGATAAAATGGACAATGAGCATAGAAACAAGGAGGTGGTCATAATGTTATGCCTGATCGGTGTATGTGTGTATACAATAAGAAAAGTCATTAAAACTTATGAATGAAAAGAAAATAAAAAATACAATAATCTGTAAAAATCATTGTGTATTAATAAAGTGTGACAATGTTCATTAAAAAGTGACAATTGCAAAAAGATCCAAAAATGTTAGTTTACATTTTTACAGGCAAATACATAAACTATGATGAAATATTTTGATTCACAATTTCAAGGGAAAAAAATCATCCAAAGCCCAGAAAGTCCTATTTTATAAATGTTATGTTGACATATACATACACACACACACACACACACACACACACACACACACACACACACACACACACACTGAAGAGTGTACAGAGTATCAATGGTGTAACTAAGGGTAAAAAAATAAAGACTCCCCACCACACACAAATTGTATTTGCAGGTATGAAAAAACGACTATATAATTGTTTACTCACTATTTTTGTGTCTTAAACAAGTTGATGCTCTCTCTGAATGGTGTTCCACCCACCGGCATCTAACATTAACCTAAATGTTTAAGACTATTTGGATCACAATAATTATACACCATACTTAGCTGTCTGACACACTGCTGGCCAAATAAAAAGATAGATTCCCTGGAACCCTTGCTGTGTGGTATGCATATTTTAATAAAATTCATATTTTCTTTCCCTTGTTTTCAGGGGTCCTGTTGCCATGACCTCCCTCCACCCAGACACCCGACCCCTGTAAAAGCTGTATTGCTTTTATGCCAAACATAAGTTCGATTTTGGTTTCGTCTGACCAGAGCACCTTCTTCCAAATGTTTGGTGTGTCTCCCAGGTGGCTTGTGGCAAACTTTAAACAAGACTTTTTATGGATATCTTTGAGAAATGGCTTTCTTCTTGCCACTCTTTCATAAAGGCCAGATTTGTGCAGTGTACAACTGATGGATGTCCTATGGACAAAGTCTCCCACCTCAGCTGTAGATCTCTGCAATTCATCCAGAGTGATTATGGGCCTCTTGGCTGCATCTCTGATCAGTCTTCTCCTTGTTTGAGCTGAAAGTTTAGAAGGACGGCTGGGTCTTGGTAGATTTGCAGTGGTCTGATTCTCTTTCCATTTCAATATGATCGCTTGCACAGTGCTCCTTGAGATGTTTAAAGCTTGGGAAATCTTTTTCTATCCAAATCCAGCTTTAAACTTCTCCAGTATCTCGGACCTGCCTGGTGTGTTCCTTGGTCTTCATGATACTCTCTGAGCTTTAAACAGAACTCTGAGACTATCACAGAGCAGGTGCATTTATACGGAGACTTGATTACACACAGGTAGATTCTATTTATCATCATCAGTCATTTAGGTCAACATTGGATCATTCAGAGATCCTCACTGAACTTCTGGAGTGAGTTTGCTGCACTGAAAGTAAAGGGGCTGAATTATATTGCACGCCCCACTTTTCAGTTTTTTTATTTCTAAAAAAAAGTTTAAAGTATCCAATAAATTTCATTCCATTTCATGATTGTGTCCCACTTGCTGTTGATTCTTCACAAAAAATTACAATTTCATATCTTTATGTTTGAAGCCTGAAATGTGGCAAAAGGTTGAAAAGTTAAAGGGGCAGAATACTTTTGCAAGGCACTGTAAATGGCACTTCATACATCAGTGGTTCCTAGTCAGTCCACCTTTTTCTTTCATCCTGATGTGTTGAGAGTTAGGTTTGAACAAAAATGTGGACCACTGGGGGGTCCTCAGGACGAGGTTGGGAATAAGTGGTCTACATAATTTTGTATAGAGATTAAACAGGTTAATGCTGTTAGACAGGACTGTTAACACCTACTAAACCAAGCAGTCAATCCTCAGTTCTCAGACTAGCCCATTTTAAAATGATTACATTTCTGCATAGAAAAACATGTCAAACACCAAATAAATAAATAAATGTCTAAACCAACATTGTTATTGTTCATCACCGTTTAGATTAACATCTTGTTTTGTTCAATTTAACAGCTCAGAAAACTAAATGTCCAAAATGTTTAAATACCTTTCACAATCTTGTGTAAACTAGTACACATCAAACTGCTACCCATATTTTCCAATACTGAAGATAAACACGTGCGTTCACTGAACTCAACATAAGCTATCATTTCATTTGACAGGGATCATTTGACAGTAAAGGTTGCCTCTGACTAAAACACGTCTGCCTTTTCTGTCTCACTTTACACATACCAAAGAGGTTCTCTCAATGTTGCACCAAGTGGCTTCAGTATCCAGCCAGTAGATACTGACCATCTCTTTCTCACCATTCAAAGGATTCACAACAGGAAGCCAGTGAGATAGTCTAAGGAGTCGTGACTTGTAACACAACTAAAGCAATTGTTAGAAATAGATACAGTACAAAAGTGCAAACCGACAGATTTTGTATTTGTAGGTAATATCACATCACATGATGAGTCACATTTATTTTGGCAGGTTATGGGATACTTACATAACCACCATAGGAAAGTTATCTGGGTGGCTATATTAATCTTGGCTTGCACAATAAGAAAAAGGCCAGATAAAAGTTTTTTTAAAGTCTTAAGAAACTCCACACAATATGAAGCTTCCATACCAATTATTAAGGGGTTTTCTCAGAAACATGTTCCAGGTAAAGATCCATTAAGGCACCTTTATTTTTAAGAGTATAAAAAACAAACAGGAGAATTCTGTTTCTAAAGTAAAAAAAAAAAAAAAAAAAAAAAAAAAAAAAGTCATTTAGACCATAAGCAAATTATTATTATTGTATTTTTGCTGTGTATACACTACTGTGCAAAATTCAGAGACCACTCTTCATTTATTTAATTTCTGGTGAAGTTATTTTTATTTTATAAACAAATACCTGTCAGATCACATAAATGTACAGAGAATTAGTCACATTATATACATACATACACACACACAGTGCATATAAACAAGGAGGTGGTCTTAATTCTCTCACCAATTGTGACTAATTCTCTGTACATTTATGTGGTCTGACAGGTATTTGTTTATAAAATAAAAATAACTTCACCAGAAATTAAATAAATGAAGAGTGGTCTCTGAATTTTGCACAGTAGTGTATACACAGCAAAAATACAATAATAATGAACTAAACTAAACAACTAAAATATATATAACATTATATATATATATTTTATGTGTTTTGTATATATTTGTTCATTTTAGTTGTTCAGAGAAAACTATGATGAATACAATAAAGTAATAATATTCAGACAAGATCATTTCAATCCAGCATAAAAAAGGCTTTATTTTGTTCTCAGCTATATCATGAGCGATATGCTCTTTTATGGAAAACACATAAATTAAGAAAATTGCATTACTTTAAATAGCTATGGTGCAATAAGACCATATATATATTCTACAAATATAAATTCTATTTACTTGTTTGCAAGCTAAGATAGTAACTAAGCACAAGAAGAAAAGCAGCTAAGAGGAAAAATGATAGCTTTACTGTACACAGTGACTCCCGCTTCCCTTTTAGATCCACACAATATGCTTCAGTTTTACTGATTATTTTCCTTTATTGAAGGAAATGAATCCTTCAAGCTTCTTAGCTGTTGATAGTATATTTGGACCACAGTCCTTTTCCATGAATATCAATAATGATTTGTATATCATACCTTCCCCTTTAAAAAGAAAAAGATCTTTGGAAGAAACATTTAAGGGAGCAACATTACAAAAAACAATGACAGCTGCCTTTCTTTTTAATGATATACCTGTTTGGTGTGCTTTGCCTAGAGAATTCAGGCTAAAATTGCTTATATACAGAATACTAAATACAGCAGGCCCCAAGTGCACCCATAGCTGTCCCATGAGGGTTCCCTATCTGAGATGTAGATCACCAATATGGCAGACTGCTCAAATACAAACAACTCTCCTTTCTCAAAGAGGAGGATGGTTGGCAGACCCTAATTAAATGATCAAAGATTTTCACATTCTTTTCCTGGCAGCATGCACTAGCCAAGCAGGATCTTTCCAAATGGCGCAGTAGAGACAGAGAGAGCAAATGTCTATGCACAGGCCACAGATCTCTCTTGCCTAAAGCAATCAGTCTTTTTTCCCTGTTCTTCTGATTTGAACTTAGTTGGCTTGGGCCACTCGTGACTCTGAACCAATAAAATTGAACATTGTCTGAACCAGCTCTGGTAGGTCGTAGTCATGCTTCCACCCCCAGTCATTTCGGGCATTGCTGTCATCAAAATTCATGGGCCAGCTGTCAGCTATGGAAACAAGACAACAAGCACAGATTTAAGTGTGATTGTTTAATAATGGTGTGAAGTGAAGTGAAATGTAATGATGAGAATGAGATATTGTGACAGTGGACACTTGCCTATTGCTTGTCGAATGTGGTCAACTTCATATGTCATTTGCAGGTCAGGGAGCTGTTTCCTGACCTCTTGAGCAAGTTCCTCAGGAGTGAAGCTCATGGCATTGATGTTGTAAGTGCGCATGGACAGTATCTCAGCAGGAGCTTCCATCACTTCCAGCGTCGCTCGCAAACAGTCATCAATATACATCATGGGTAGCTGTGTGTCTGGCTTCAGATTGCACTCAAACTTGCCTGTCTTGACAGCGTCATGAAATATCTGCACAGCATAATCTACAGAGCAAAAGCAAACTAGAACTTAGTGTCAATTTAAGGTCTGCATAAAGGATTTGTCAACTGTATGACAGAGTTCCTGTCCGTTACAAGCTCAGCATGTGTTCTCATCACGAGTACATGCACGCGCTGATGTATACAGTAGTTACATAATTCCTTCAGGCGTGGCCTACCAAGAAACCCGTGTCGAAATAGTTCTTGGCTTGGATGCATGTCTCCTTGTTAAAATCCTTTAAATGGTATACAACCTTTACTTTATGTAGACGTTCTTTCAAAATTTATATTCACACTTGTCATTTACAAAAACTATTAAAAAAAAAAAAAAAAAAAAAAAAAAACTCAATTAAAAGGTTCTTCAGGGAGCCAAAAGTGGTTCCTTTATGCAGCCACACAGGCCCCTTATGAATAAGACTGGACAACCATTGAACAAGCATTGCCATGGACAAGCATTTCTTCAAAGAACCCCTTTTGGAAACTTGGGCACTGTTTTTTGAAAGAGTGTAGAGTGAAACTGTGGCTGGGACTGCTGTACCTGTTGTGCCACCGCCAGGCTGGGAGTCTGCAGAGATAATGCCGGGGTACCGGAGACAGCGGAAGTCAAGGCCATACCTGTGATGGTAGTACTGTCAATTGAATAAAAACAAGAAAAGAAAACAAATGAGGCGTGTGGTCACTGGTGTGTGGTTACTGATGTAAGCTGAGGTAATGGCTGTATACCTGCCAAAATACATTTGACTCACCTCTCCCATTAGCTCAGCATGGACCTTTGAGACGCCGTATATGGTGCGAGGTCGTTGCACGCAGAGGTCTGGGGTGGGATTCCGGGGGGAAGTGGGGCCGAAGGCACCAATGGTGCTGGGAACAAACAGGCGAAGGCCATGCTCTGCAGCAATGTCCAAGATGTTGTGAAGACCTGAGAACATGAACAGACAAAAAAAAAAAAAAACACCAATAAATACAGATAATATTAATATAAAGTGATGATTTTATATATGTCAGTTTGTTCACTTAACCATTTCCATACCTCCCCTCATGGGAGCATAGTACTAACTGTAGTTAGAATCCAACACTAGGCCTGGCTAATCATTACTTTGTTGGATTAAATCGAGTATGATGGTGATGGAATTTAACAATTTTTCAATTCTCTGGTATGTTTTCAAAATGCTAAAAAAACAGATGCATAACATTAACCAGTGAATAAATCATTACTGGTAAGCCGCATTAAATCAATGCAGTCAAACGTTGAGCTTATTAGTCAGTTATTAACCTTATTCATTATATTCCATTAGCAACTATAAATTAAATCTACTAACTAATGTGGAACTAATCCATAAATATAAGTTATGTATTCATGAGCGATGTTGGCCCACTCACATGCCGAGTTTAAAGGGTTAATTTATGTTATTCAATGTCTGTTAATGCATGTTAACGCTGTTATCAGATAAGAAATGCTATCAGTTTCGTGCAGACATACCAGTTATGTTGACAGCACGGGCTAAGGCAACGTTGGATTCCCCTACAGCACTGAGAAGGGCACTGTAGTGCACCAACCAGGTGATGCGGTTGTTGACAACAATCTCTCGCAAGTTCTTGTAGTCCAGAATGTCAGAGTAGATAAAGGGACCTGTGTAAAAGTTGAGACAGACAACAATCATTATGAAGAAAATTCTGCAGGCCTTCTGACACTGAATGTCCCTTTACACTGTGCTGTCAAGTCAGTTAACCTTAACAGGGCCAAACAGTTGCATGTAAAGGTTTCCCTGTTATAATCCTCAAATAATTTGGCTAGCATAATAGGGAAATTAAAGATGG
The DNA here is from genome assembly GCF_015220715.1 of Pygocentrus nattereri. Classification (NCBI taxonomy): domain Eukaryota; kingdom Metazoa; phylum Chordata; class Actinopteri; order Characiformes; family Serrasalmidae; genus Pygocentrus; species Pygocentrus nattereri. Next base: position 31,317,202 of record NC_051214.1, on the reverse strand, counting down.
AATATGGTGTCAAATCCTGGAAGCCTCACCAAGAAGCTTAACCTGCCATGACAGATAACCGTAATTAATCTTCGTAATAAGATTACAGGCAGCTTAGAACATCCACTTTTTAAAACACTCCATTAGTGCTGTTAATATTATTTGATAGTCATAAATAGTTGGACTTATTTAAAAGAAGGCTTGAGTGTGTCTAGCAAGTGCACATATTTTTATAAAAAGGAAAGCATGTGTGAGCTTGCGCATTGCCCAATTATAATATGACCCACTCATAACTTGTCTTTACACCCTTGAATAAGAAACTTGCATTCTGAAGAAACTTGCATTCTGTCCAAATAAGGACACCCTCAACATCTAGGGTTAGGGTTAGTACTGTTGTCAACTACAAAGCTACTTATACTGATAACAGCAGGAAGGCTTTGTCCATGTGCACAAAGTTCTGACACAAGGTTGCAAGTCACAAGAGTGAAACAGACCAGAGAGCACGTACCGCTGTGGAACACATGGCTGGGTGGTTTCCTGATGTCTGAAAGAATGACATTGTTCTTTCCAAACCGCTTCCTGTGAATTGGCAGAAAAATGGTTAAAACCCCTTTCAAGATGCAAGGAAATTGTACGTTATGTGTTGACCAGTTGCATATTCCTTCAACACCTGTTACACCTCTGTTACACACAGAGCAAACAGGCTACATCTGCTGATGCGCTTACCTCAACAGTTTAGCAAGGCCAACCCCTAATTGCCCAAGGCCACCTGCAAGCACACGAAAAAGCAGAAGGATCAAACACAGAGAAAGAAGAGCTGAAAATGTGAACTGAAGGCTACTTCAGTGTTATGTAATTTTCAAAGTAAGCTGATATCCACAGCAGAACAGACTACGCTGACTCAAAAACAATCCTGTGTCACAGGGACAGCATGTCTATAATACTTGACTGGGAGCCAGTGACATTAGGAAATCGTGGATGTGGCAGGTGGTCATCATACCTGTGATAAGGACTTTGGGGTGATCTGTTTCAGAGAAGGACACTGAGTGAAAGCTGGCATCAGAGCCAGATGTGACCTGGCGGGGGGAGAAGCTGATGTTGCGCATGGCCACTGTCAAAGGTTGGCATCCACATCCTTGCACCTGCAGGGCCTGCTTGGCTACTTTGCTCAGGGCTCTGACCACAGGCATTTTCTTTTACCTGTGTATACAGTTGGTGGCAAGTGAAGAACACAAACTGTTTAGCATGAGTCCCATAAAAATATACGTTTCCTAAGTGATGGCAAATATAACTTAATCAGTTTATTAATTTATTGATCTGAGATTCAGCTGTCAGAGCTTCATTTCGTATTAACGTATTCACACAAGAAAACCGGGTAGCAAAAAGTACATATCAGTGGAGATGAAGGAAAGAGGGAGTTGCCCATTAAGATAAAGCCAGCACCCTTAAGAGGAAGTGTAGAAACGCTTGCACATCTGAAGTGAAAACAAGAACCCGAGGAACTTCTCTCACGCTTCATGTTCTCTAGTGAATGTACAGTTTCCACAAAGAGACTGTTTGAAAGGTTTCGTTCCAAAGCACCTAGTAGATGAGGTTTCATTTTTTCTTTGTGATACAAGTTGATATGATCAGTACCATCCGAGACAGCAAAAATCTGTCAGCTGGCTTGAAAAGGTTGGCACCCCAATGACAGTATGCCACTGCTGGTCTGCCCTCAGTTTGCTGTATACAAGTTTTAAATAGTTTTTAATCTCCTCAAACAGATTTTAAATGCATAGAGACTTTTATTTTAGAAAATAAACCAAGACAAATATTACAAACAACTGAAAGAAAAAAAAAAGGCCTGATTTTCTAAATGTTGTTGCTGACACTGAGCTAGCTTAAAATGATTTACCAAAGTATAAAGTACAACTAAAGAAAAGAGAGACGATAAACAGTTGACAGGACCGTAAATGGAAAACGAGCAATGATACGTGGAGTTTTGTCTAATACTCCGCTTAACCGCCGGTTGACCGCCCGGAAAACGCCAAGAAAAAAACATCAGTGGAAGGCCACATTTGCCATCAGTGGGCCGACAGGGGTCCACTATCCTCTTGCTATCAGGGACCTTTATTAGTGAAATAAATATGTTTCCATAATTCGCCAGCTGATCTTCTTTTTAAAAACACGCTAGATCCAAAACGGTCACAAATTGATATTTATCAGTTTGGAGCGAAACTCTTCAGTTTCCAGTATGATCTTCTAGCTAAGGTTCATTTTTTCCTTCTTATAAAAACTAAACTGAGCAAAGATAACCGAGAAAACAACGGAAAACACAGCTGAAGGAGACCCACCTCCAACAGAAATGGCTCAGTCTTGACTAATTCTCTATGTCGAATGTCTTACCTTGCAGTTTGGTGGCGAAAAAGATCGGGGGAGTATAATTTGGAATCATTTATAGTGCCCTGCCTTCGCAAACAGCCAATCAGCGCACGGCAAGACAGACAACAGTGACAGATTGACGAGACACGAGTTGGCATGGCAACGACTTTCACTCAGCCTAAAGCTACTCAGGTAAAAGTGACTTCAGAGAAAAAACGACATGTACATCTACCAAAACAGCTTGATGTCTGAGGTAAAAAAATATTGAGAGATGCCTTTTGGAACTTAACCTAGACCATTTACTTTACGAAGTGAAGTTTATGTACTACTGTTCTCTCTGTGCGATACTGTTGGTCTAGAATAACATGATAGCGCTCGAACTTGAGAGGTGTGAACAACAGAACAGCAGCCCAGGCGCTGTCAACAGCAGAAATTAAATGAAATATGAATAGCTAAAAGAGAATGAGTCAAATATAACAGTAGACTATCTATATTTATGCAGTAAAAAGTACATTTCCCTCATAAGTAAAATTTGCACATACACACAAAAGAATAAGTTCAGCAAAACCGTGTGAAAATGAACTATTTACTCTTTATATTGCATAAGGGATAATGCAATATAGCGTAGTGTTTTATCGGGCTATGTGGTGAAAGCTCGTTATCAGGAGCAATGAACAGGACATCGAAGCTGATCAGGATTACGTTTTAGCACTAGTGGAAAAGCGAGGAGCTGCACAGTTGCGTGAAATGCCTTTTGTAGCACTGATGAGCCAAGTGGAGATAGATCCCCAACTTTCAGAGATCACCGCCCAGCCAAAGGCTACATCAACAACAGTATCCCCTCAGTCAGCGTACAGCTCCCTATACAGAGACCCCATACACGGGTTCCTGGAACGATGACGCACAGACTGTTTTTAACACCCCCTGCCGAAGTTACGCCCACCGTACCACCTCACAGCCAAACGTTCTGTCTCAATCTACTGAGGCCTAATCTACACTTTGATTTATCTTTTATAACTGAATCTGAACCCGAGGAAGTGCAGCATAAAAGATAAAGATCAACTGTTTTTGTGTAAAAAATTCATGATGGTTGCGCCAACAGAAGAATTATTTGTGATAAAACGGATTTACATTCACTCAAGTTTTTTTCCTTCTCCTGTGGAGTTGCCACTTTGGAGATGCGAAGTTTTGTTCCAACAGCAGCAATAAGAAAATAATGAGCTGAAAAAAGCCACCATCATGCTAATATGGAGACGTACTCTGAAATCCTGAGATCCTGAAATCTATGCGCATCTCAAGCAGTGTAGGACACACGAGATCAAAAAGTAACGCCTTCGTGGCACCAACGGCGTCAAGAACGATAGATTTCGACAAACGAGACTCACCAATAATAAATACTTTAGGTAATAAAAGTGGAATTGTCTCTCTCAAGTACAGGATGCTGTCTCGCGCTGCTCCTTTAGTTGGACTCTTTCCCACCGACTCGATATCTCCAAAATTGCATCAGCTCCTGGTCGAGGTTATATATCAGCATTCAGCTGCTTTCAAGAGAAGCCGGTGCTCGCTCTCTGATTGGCCAGCGGGCGGAGGTGCGGTCTCCGGCCCTAGCCACGCCTCCTTTACGTCAGCGAAATGTCTGCGTGTTGCAGCGCCATGTCAGAAAGCTTTAAAGCCCCACGTGTTCTCTCTCTCTCTCTCTCTCTCTCTCTCTCTCTCTCTCTCTCTCTCTCTCTCTCTCTCTCTCTCACACACACACACACACACACACACACACACACACACCGTGCGGCGTAGTCAGCCGAGGCTTTTAAAAACGCCACTGCTTGCTAGACCTGTTTAGGGTTCAAGGCACAGTGAAACTGGGATTTCAGCACTATTGATCGAAACGCTTTTGGACGCTGCTCTTTTTGTTAACTAATTTTGAATCATTTCTCATTTCTTAACCATATCATTTCAGTTTATTGGCACTCTAGCAGGTTAATTGTTCAACCTGAAACCAGAGAAGGCATGGGGAACTGAAATCATGACGCATCTTTAATGACAGACTTGCATAAAATGTATGAAATCAGTCTGAATAATTCTCGTAAGTGATGAGGAATGTCATAACACCATTTCCTTATTTGTGAAACAGATTTGTTTTAGTATAGACGTGACTTCCAAGCACGACAGCCCTAGAATGATAAAGCGTATTTGTTCAAAAAAGCTCCTCTGAGTTATCAGAGCTGAAAAAATAAAACTTACTATCCTAAAAAAGAAAACAAACCTGTTAATGATCCACTCTAAGTGATACACCGTCAGGTAAAAACAAGGCATATCTGAGGGGCTATTATTGGTCATATCCTCCTTGAGGTCAACATTTGTCATATATGCCATGATATGTAGGGAAAGTGTTTTGAACATGCTCTTATCACTAAACTACTTGATAATTTTATTAATCACCTCTATACTCTCAGAAAAAGGGTATGAAACTGTCACTGAGGCGGTCCCCTCAAGGGTACATCTCAGTACCTTTAGTCAGGGAACATAATTGTACCATAATTCATTGAAATTATGTTTTTTAAAGTTGTATTGACTCCACACACACCCCGTCTCATCGCTAGGCTTTTTATTTCATTGTTGTTTTAGAGAATTAGGTAATGAAAATGTACAAATACAGACTTTTCACCTAAAATACAAAAATGTATCTGCACAGAACCTTTGTTTCTGACAGTGTAGTTAAGAAAATTCTCATCCGTTTATTTTTACCACTTCATTATTGTAAAGTTGTCAAGAGTTAATAAATGTTAAGTAAATATGAGGGCAGCCAAAAAAGTTGTTTAAAAGATTTATCTGTGCAATCTTACGTTCATAGCCGAGCTGTCCGACGCCTTGATGAGATAAACTTGTGCCAGAGATATGGCCACGTCGGCAACTTGCTGAGAGACAGTGTGAAACGTGAGCACATGCACAACTCAAAATGGTTCCACACTGCTGTGTCTCTTTCCCCACCCCTCAGGAAAAAACAGAGAGCCTCTCTTTGTGCGAGGCAGAAGCTGAAAAATACACAAATGCCCTTGTGTTATTGCAGTGAACTACTCCTACTTGCCCACCCCACACTTTCAATATCCAGGAGGTTTCATGTGAAGTTTCAAACCATATATACAAGCAGAGCTCACAGCATATGCTACTGTTAAAAGGTCTTCTTTTAGGCTTTTTAATTTCCAGTCAAAATGGATATTAAGTACACTTTATTATTTTTTCTGTATGAGAAGAACAAAATCACAAAACATATAACAGAAAACTACAAAGTACCCTAAATACCTCATTCTAAATTTTCAGTGTTAAGAGCTCTCTTTGCATTTATTGCAGTTTCAATTATTTTCTTTTTTTTCATGTTTTCAAAAAAATCTGCAGGGAAACTCCAAAATTCAGCCTTACAAGTTGGTTGCAATTTCTGCTTCTTCTTCTTCTTTCGTCTGCTCCCTTTAGGGGTCGCCACAGCGGATCATCTGCCTCCATCTTGCCCTATCCATTGCCTCCTCTACTTTCACACCATCTCCATGTCCACCTTCACTACATCCATAAACCTTCTCTGAGGTCTACCTCTTCTCCTTCTACCCAGCAGCTCCATCTCCAACATTCTTTTCCCAATATATCCACTATTCCTCCTCAACACATGTCCAAACCATCTCAACCTGGCCTCTCTGTCTTTATCTCCAAACTGCTCCACCTTCACTGTCCCTCTGATCTGCTCATTTCTAATCTTATCCAGCCTTGTCACTCCCAACAAAAATCTCAGCATCTTCATCTCCGCCACCTCCAGCCCAGCCTCCTGTCTTTTAGACAGAGCCACAGTCTCCAAACCATACATCATAGCAGGACGCACTACTGTCTTATAAACCTTCCCTTTCACTCTTGCTGCTATCCTTCTGTCACACATCAGCCCTGACATCTGTCTCCACCCACTCCATCCTGCCTACACCCTCTTCCTCACCTCTTTTTTGCACTGTCCATTGCTCTGGATGGTTGACCCAAGATATTTGAAGTCATCCACCTTTACGACCTCTACTCCTTGCATCTTCACCTTTCCACCTGCCTCCCTCTCATTCACACACATATTCCATCTTATCTCTACTGACCTTCATTCCTCTCCTCTCCAGTGCAAACCTCCACCTCTCCAGATTCTCTTCCACCTGCTCTCTACTCTCACCACAGGTTACAATGTCATCTGCAAACATCATGGTCCATGGAGCCTCCTGCCTGACCTCATCTGTCAACCTGTCCATCACCATTGCAAACAAGAAGGGGCTCAAAGCTGATCCCTGATGTAACCCTACCTTCACCTTGAAACCATTTGTCACTCCAACCGCACACCTCACCACTGTCTCACTATCCTCATACATGTCCTGCACCACCCTAACATACTTTTCAGCTACACCTGACTTCCTCATACAATGTGCAATTTCTGCTTCTCATGATCCTAATATTCCTAAACACATTCAGTGATGTTGAGGTCTGGACCCTGGGGTGGTCAATACATTGTTCTGAGGACACCAGCAGCTTTTTTTTTTCTTCTTTTTTTGCCATTTTTTGTTTCTACATAATTTGAGCACAGCAGCTTCTTTTTACATTTACATTATGAGGCATTTTTTTATAAATAATGGACCAATAAAAATGCTCCAAAACAGTTTGGAATAAACTGTAAAATCTTTACATTATTTTGCATTAAAAGTAAAAAAAAAATTCTCTCTGGTAAAGTTACGATTTTGGAGAATTTGCTCTTTAGACATCACCGACTAAATGTTCTTACTTTTTGCCTATTTCCTTTTCTCAACATCAGCTTCTTGACAGCTGCACATCCTCTCAGACCCATAGGGTTGAGTGTGAGTCTTATCACAGTGGAAGGATGGACAGAAACACCTGTGGATTTTTTTTCAGATCTGAAATAAGAGTGGAGCTATATGTTCCCATGTCTCAAATAAGAAAACTTTATCTGATGGTGACAGGTATTGGTGGTCTAACAAGTCTCAAGACATTCACCGGTTTATTAGGTACATCTGTTCAATTGCTTGTTAACACAAATAGCTGATCAGCCAATCACATGGCCGCAACTCACTGCATTTAGGCATGTAGAGGTGGTCAAGACAACTTGCTGAAGTGCAAACCGAGCATCAGAATGGGGACGAAAGGCGATTTAAGTAACTTTGAATGTGGCATGGTTGTTGATGCCAGACGGGCTGGTCTGAGTAGTTCAGAAACTGCTGATGTGATTTTCACGCACAACCATCTCTAGGGTTTACAGGGAATGTTCAGAAAAAGAAAAAATATCCAGTGAGCGGCAGTTGTGTGGACGAACATGCCTTGTTGATGTGAGAAGTCAGAGGAGTGGTCTGAGGACTGGGCGAGATGATAGAAAGGCAACACTAACTCAAATAACCACTTGTTACAACCAAGGAATGCAGAATGCACAACATGTCGAACCTTGAAGAAGATGGGCTGCAGCAGAAGACCTCCCTGGGTGACACTTCTGTCACCTAAGAACAGGAAACTGAGACTACAATTCGCACAGGCTCACCAAAATTGGACATCAGAAAAAAATGTTGCCTAGTCTGACGAGTCTCGATTTCAGCTGCAACATTCAGATGGTAGGATCTGTCTATCTGCCTGTCTGCCTGCATGTCTGATCGAGAGAAAGAATTGTACTTGAATTACTGATGTTATAACTGGTTTTTATTAACTGTTGAAGTAAAGTGTGCATGAACACAACATTCACTTTTAATGCCCACAGAACAAAATCAAAACATCAAAATGATATAAAAAAAATCTATATAATCTGCATCATGTTTTAGACAAATAAAAACAATGGAAAAAAGATACAAAAAGCATTAATTTCACTTTCTCAGAAAAGCATCCCACAGAGATAATCATCCATCCATCCATCCTAAGCAATGAGGCCCAGACCTCCCTTTCCCCAGCCACTTCCACTAGCTCCCTGGGGGGGATTCCGAAGCGTTCCCAGGCCAGCTGGGCGATATAGTCACGCCAGCGTGTCCTGGGTCTTCCCCGGGTGGACTTGCCTGTGACACCTCCCAGGAGGCATTCTAACCAGATGCCCGAACCACCTCAGCTGGCTCCTCTCGAAGGTGGAGAAGCAGCGGCTCTACTCCGAGTCCCTCCCAGATGACCGAAGTTCTCACCCTATTTCTAAGGGAGAGTCCAGACACCCTGCGGAGGAAACTCATTTCGGCCACTTGTATTCGCAATCTCGTTCTTTCAGTCATTACCCAAAGCTCATGACCATAGGTGAGGGTGGGAATGTAGATCGACCAGTAAATTGAGAGCCTTGCCTTATGGCTCAGCTCTTTCTTTACCACAACAGACCGGTGAAGAGCCCGCATCACTGCTGACCCAGCACCAATCCGCCTGTCAATCTCCCGCTCCCTTGTACCATCACTTGTGAACAAGACCCCGAGATACTTAAACTCCTCCACTTGAGGCAAGAGCTCATCCCTGACCCAGAGAGTGCTCTCCGCCCTTTCCCGCCTGAGAACCATGGCCTCAGATTTGGAGTTACTGATCCTCATCCCGGCCGCTTCACACTCGGCTGCAAACTGATCCAGCAAAAGTTCACGGCCTGATGTCCCCAATAGGACCACATCATCTGCAAACAGCAGCGATGTGACATTGAGAGCCTTGAGGAACTCGGGACGGATCTCATCCACCCCTGGAGCCCTGCTGCCAAGGAGCTTTTTAACTACCTTAGCGACTTCGGCCTCAGTAATGGACAAGCCTATTCCCGTGTCCCCAGACTCTGAGAAGGTCCTCAAAGTATTCCTTACACCGCCCAATGACGTTTTCAGTCGAAGTCAGCAGCACACCATCTCCACTATATACAGTGCAAGTGGCACACTGCTTTCCCCTTCTGAGTCACCTGACGGTTTGCCAGAATCTTTTTGGAGCCGACTTAAAGTCACTTTCCAAGTCCTCACTTTTTCCAAACTCTTCCCACACCCGGGTTTTTGCCTTGGCAATGACTGAAGCCGCAGATCGCTTGGCCTGTCGATACCTGCCAGCTGCCTCTGGTGTCCTACAGGCCAACCATGCCCGGTAGGACTCCTTCTTCAGCTTGACGGCATCTCTCACCTGGGGTGTCCACCACCGGGTTCGAGGATTACCGCCCCGACAGGCACCATCTACCTTGCAACCACAGCTACAGTCAGCCGCTTCAACAATAGAGGAGCAGAACATTGCCCATTCTGAGTCAATGTCCCTCACCTCCCCCGATATCTGGTCAAAGTTCTGACGGACAAGTCTGACAGGTTCTTCTGCCAGACGTTCCCAGCAAACCCTCACTATACGTTTGGGTTTGCCTGGTCTGACCGGCATCTTCCCCCACTACCTGATCCAACTCACCACCAGGCGGTGCTCAGTTGACAGCTCAGCTACTCTCTTTACCAGTGTCCAAAACACAAAGTCTGATTGACTACAAAGTCAATCATTGAACTGCGGTCTAGGTTGTCCTGGTGCCATGTGCACTTATGGACATCCTTTCAAACATGGTTTGCACAGAAGTCCAAAAACTGAACACCACTCGGGTTCAGATCAGAGAGGCCATTCCTCCCAATCACACCCCTCCAGGTCTCACTGTCATTGCCCACGTGAGCAGATAATCATAAAGTGACAAATGGCACGTCTGTCCGGAACGCTTAAACGACTGACTATTTGAAATAAAGAATATTCTGAGCAAACAGTGCACACATACAATACATAATCATATATGGTTAATATGCCATTCTGATTAATTACATCTAAAATACTATCAATAAAGAGTCAATCCATACACTGCCTCTATGTTGGTTTTAAAAAAGGCTATAGTCAATTTAATTAGTAAATGTAGTGCCATGGAATTAGGCTTTTCATACGTACTGAAAATATGAATAGTGACAGCAAGGGCCCGTAACTTGTAGGGGACAAGGAAAAAACAGCCTGAACAAATGCAGTTTACTTGGATCATTCATTTGAGTAGTTACTTTAGTCCATGCAACTAATATGTATTAATTAGCACAGAATAAACACACGAACAAATAAGTTCCTACAACTGACCAGGGCTATATTTATAACAAATCTGGAAGCTTTCAGGGTTTTCCCCGAATGATCCTAATAAACTTTTGTTAAACCAAGATTACCACACAGAATAAACAATTACGTAGCCTCATTTACATGTACCTCACCCTACTAGGTATTCAGACCAGTCAGTTTATGCTAAACACCCAAACTGTACTTGGACACATTCAAGAATGCAAATGTATGCTGTTTGTCAATAATGCAACCACAGAACACGAGAGAAAACACTGAAATACAGGCCTCCAGAATATGTAAATGTAAAATATATAAATCCTAAAGCCTTCGTTGCCCTACTACAGATAAACCTATTACTTGGGCTTGAACAAATGGATCTATTCGGGTGAAATCACGAGTACGTGATAAGAAAGGATGAGAACATAGTAACATTCATTTCATGAGAACAGTGCTGATTTTTGGGCTTGGTGGCATATTTAGAATGAGTCTTCATGTATACCTTCCATCAGCATCACAGTACAGGATTTAATTTTGCTTCATTTTCTAGATAGAGAAAAGGAATATATTCTGTATACAGCATATACACTTCCAAAAATTGCTATAATCAACCTTTTGTAGGTTAAAGTCTAGAATGAGATGAAAACGTATAGAAACAGAGCAAAACCTCATAACCAACTTGTACTAAAATGATGTATTCTACATAGTTTGACTATTATGACATATGTCTTAAAATAGTATACAAGTCAAATGAAACGTTTTGTTCATGAAGAAGAAGGATAAAAAAAAGAAAGTCAAAATACATCTACTAGTAGGTCAGCATTGTCACACTGACACGTTATACAGCCTATACAAAACAAGACAATTGGAAAGTTTCTCTTCCATACGGTCACTCTCTAGAGATTAAAAGATATATTTGAATTAAATTAGATATTTAACTTACTGTTTCATGGTCAGTTGACGAGAGAACACCCATTTGCTTTTATGCTGCCTAAAAATTGCAACCTACTAGTAGAGAAATTCTGTTTATAATTGATATAAAACAAAGTATTTTGTTTAGTTTGTACAACATATTTTCAGTGGGAGGAGAGGGTCAAGACTAACATGTGCTTCCTCCATGTCATATGTAGCTACCACCACATCTTTTCAAACTGCTGCTAAGGTAACATCATTGGTTAGTTAAACACAGTTGTAGGAGAATGCTAACTGCCAATTCTGTTATGTCAGATAACAGATGCCTGTGTCAGCTTGTATGATGCTGATTGATGGGGAGAGGGGGAGGGCTATCCTACCCACTCAGAGAGAGCATGGCCATCCTACCTACCCAGAGAACTCAGCCATGGATGGCTGTGACATCACCAAACACTGAATTTGCAATCTTGCAAAGATAGAGCCAACACAGCTGTGCTTCCTAAGAGCCCAAAAGACTATCTATCTCTATCTCGCATTTATACAACAGTTAGTTCTGGCCATGCAAGCTGATTGGTTGAGAGGTATTTTAATCATGCTGTTATTTTGCCATAACATCATAGTTTTTTTGATGATATCACTCCACCATTGCCAAGCAACGGGTTGGACAGGTGTAGGAGACGCTCAAATTTGAAAGTTTGTCTTCTTACTTTGCGCATAGACAGAAAATGGATACTTCTAAGTTTACATTTTACCTAAGCCCATTTGGTCAGACTCTGAAGAGGAGAGTACACTAAATTCCTAAACCGTCATCACCACTGAGCAGTTTTTCAGCCGGCAGCTATGAAAGAAGAAAAACTAAACAACCTGGAATCAGCCAGAAATTAACTGAGTAGCATTCGCCAAACGTGTAGTCTAATTTTCAGAGTTGAAAAATTGGACTGAACTATAAAACTGCTGCAATAAAAAAACAAAAAAGCTGGTGATGACAGTTTTGGGATTTCGGGTAAGGAACTGGAGAACGAACTGATGGCTGTGCAGCGAGTGAGTGGAGCTTGCTATTCTGATGTAGCTACAAGCTGCTTGTAAAGGACCTATAATTTGGCAGGGCCTAATTTCTTACTTTATTTACTTAACTGAGTTGTATAAAAGCAACACTCGAGGTCGTGTGTTATCGCCATAACATTCAGCTTGTGCCTGCAACGAAATCACAGCCGTGATATTATTTCATGATAACACACTTGCTTTAGTGTTTTACTGCTTAAATCAGCAGCAGACAGAGCACGCTATATGCTCATACTGACCTCGGCAAGGTTCTATATACCAGTATGGGGAGAACTCATCACTAAGAAAAGAACAATGCTTATATTAGTTGTGGTAAGTGCTTTTCTTAAACAAGTCATCATTGTGAAGAGTTTGTGATACCACACTGCTTTTGAACCACAGCCTGCAAAAGTAACTATGTCTGTAGCAGCTACTCAAACTCAAGGTCATACCATCTCCCTTTTAAAAGACTTTTCGTTACACTGTACACTGTCTCTCAGGAAGTGGAAACAATGGCACAGTTTAGTGTAGGCACCTATATAACCACTACTACTCACAAAACATCAAGCAGGTAGCACCTCATGTTTTTAAAGCAATAACATATAGTGTGCTCGAGAGGCATGAATACGTAGAATAGTGTTAGTGTAAAGTACAGATTTGTTCGATAGTCAGAGATCAACTGCTTGGCACAGTACCAGAGCTAATCGATTAGCCTCAGCAAAGTAAAGGCCAAATGCAAGGGCAAGAATTATAGGTGGAACAAGACTATAGATAAGCAATACAGGAACTGAGAAACACATGGATAAAATGTGATTCTAAGAAAGCAGAAGTAATGACTGATGGGTCTACATATGTGGACATACGTGCACGGACAGAGTAATCTCAGTAGTGGTGAAGAGGAACTCCAAAGAGTACCACTCTTGTGAAATTTCTCAGTATAGAACTGAATGTCTTATGGAGTCTGCAGAGGGCTGTCCTCTGTCTCCAACTGAGCCAGCTGTCTTCTCAGGCTGTTTACTTTATTCTGTAGCTCCTTATTGTACTCAATAATATGGACCATCTCCTCATAGGCCTCATCCAGAAACTTGGTGGAGCGATTCCAGCGTAGGAAGACACCTACGAGAGAGTAAGAAAAAGTAAATAGACTAGTGAAATAACAGTGGTTTATAAAAGGTTGAACTGACATTCTCATCATGAATTTTTGTATTTATTTATTTGTTCATTTATTTTTATTCTACTTTAAAAAAGACCAGCTGCCTAAAGGTAATTTTAAAAATTACAAATTTCAAAGAAATATTAAATGATAAGGTGTGTTAAAGATTCAAATTTACATGTATGTAAACTTTTTTCTTATTCTGTAAAAAAACATTTAAAAAACATTTTAAAAAAGCAATACATTGACCAGCAACAGCAATACATTGTACATGACTGACTTATATATTCCTATGAAAAACACCCACACTTCAGGTACACAGCCTCATATACAAACATGAGACCAAAACTGAATGCTGCATGAGTAAACAGTTACAAGGCTACGCCAGGAGATTCACATATCAAAATGCCAGCAACTCAAACAAGCATGTGACCAGTCTCATGGTGCTAACTCAGTTTACACCCGTCACTAGTCTCATGAATGCCCTGCAAAACTCATCATGCCCTTTGGGTAACATGAGAAATGTACTGCATGGTCCGCATTACTATTTGCTCTCATGTTTCACCATTGTGTCCAGTGAGGCAAATGGTTCATATTACTGTTCCTGCTCTTCTGTAATAAACAGTGCTGGGTGTATTAAAGTCTTCTATACATTATTTCTGTATCATTAAAAATATCTTAAAATACACAGAACATCAAATAACTGTGGAGAAAAAAATTGGGATGCACCGATATAGGAATGTTAGGTGCCAAGATATCTTTTTTTTTTCTTCAAGACTAAACACTATATGGACAAAAGCATTGGGACAGAACTCAATCATTGAATTCTGTTTTTTCATTTAGTCGTACTGCCACAGGTGTATAAACACAAGCACCTGGCCATGCAGCCTGCCTTTACAAACATCTGTTAAAGAATGAGTCGTTCTACAGAGCTCACTTAATTTGAGCATGGTACTGTAATTTGATGTTGCAACAAGTCAGTTTGTGAAATTTATTCCCTTCTAGAAATTCCACGATCAACTAAGTGGCATTATTGACAAAAGGAAGTGTTTAAGAACCACAGAAACTCAGCCACACAGCGTGAGACCACATAAAGTTACACAGCGGGTCGCTGTGCTGAGGCGCATCGTTTCAAGTCCCCAATGCTCTGCTGACTCAGCAACTGCAGACTTTCAAAACTCTTGTGGCACTAACATCACCAAACACCTTTGGCATAAACTACAACATAGATTGCGCGCCAGGCCCTCTCATCCAACATCAGGGTGTGACCTCACAAATGCTCTTCTGGATGAATGGAAAAAAATTACCCACAGACACACTGCAACATCTTGCAGAAAACTTTTCTAGAAACGTGGAAGCCATTATAGCTGCAAGGGGAAGATCAACTCGATATTAATGCCTATGGATTTAGAATGGGATGTCATAAAAGCTCCTGTAGGTATAAATTAAGTGATACTTTTTTAATCCCACAAACGGGGAAATTCCACCTCCGCATTTAACCCATCGGTGAAGTGAAACACCACATACACACTAGTGAATGCACGCACACTAGGGGACAGTGAGCACATTTGCCCAGAGCGCTGGGCAGCCCTATCCACAGTGCCCGGGGAGTAATTGGGGGTTAGGTGTCTTGCTCAAGGACACCTCAGTCATGGACTGTTGGCACTGGGGATTGAACCAACAACATTCCGGTCACAGGGCCAGTGCCCTAACCTCAAGCCCATGACTGCCCCCAAATAACTATAATACGTGTAATACGACCTATAATACGTAGGTGTCCCAATACTTTTGTCCACATAGTGTAACTGCCAATGTCAATGCGAATAATATTTATAAAATGTAAAACCTGGTACTAGATGAATCTGGATTAGCATTTTAAAGAGATTTAAAATATATAAAATTATAAAATATATAAAAAAGACATTTCTGCATAGTTACCTAAACATTCTGCTCTTCTCGAGTACAATAAGTACATTATCAAGCATTGGTTTAAAATATTGATCAAATGTGAAACAAAAAAATCTTGCCTGATACAGACCAAGTTTTAAAATGAACATTTGCCGATACTGATATGATCTAGATATCATCATGAATCACTAACTGTTTCATGTGACACCGTAGCTCTTTTTTTAGAACAGATTAATGTTATTATTTGGGATCTTCTGAGACATGAGAAAAGTATATCACAGTGACAAACACATACTGATGTAGACCTCACCTCATTATAATTACCACATGCTGCCTTTGTGATAAACTCTACAGCTTGATTTTGTTTTTGAAGTTCATCACTGCCTTAAATGTGCCAAATGGGTGTGACTTCTTTTTAGAGAGGAACGAGGAATGCTCAGTCTTCAAACACACTTTCTCCATGCTTACAGTAGGTGAGGAATGTAACCTCTAGGTTTAAACTCGTATGTGAGTTCGCTGCAAACTGTTTTAGTGACTGTCTAAATACCCTTTAAACTCAGTGACCACTGAAGATATGCACCTGACACAGTAATATTCACTATGGGGAAAATCTTGTTTCTCCTAGAATAAAAAGTAAACACAACTTGAGCGAAAGCTTAATTTAATCAGTGATTGATATCACTAGACAAGCAACTAATCATTTAATCCACCTTTAATCACACTCTGCATGGCCAGAAAAGAATCTGAAGAACACTCTGTGTGAGCCACTGCTCTGTCACAACCTATGCTGTTTTCTATATACTTTACACTCTTAAAAAACTCTTTAGAAAGCGTTGCTCTTCTAACAGTTTCCTCTGGCACTTGATAAAATGCTGCTATCTTTATTTAAAAAAAAAAAGTTTATTAAAGTCCTTTCTACACAATGGACACTAAAGCATTTGGTAGTTAACTTTAAATAAGAAACAATGTTAGCAAATCCAGTTATGCCTGTGGCTTTGTTCCCATATGAACAACCTAAAGTAACCCTGCTTAAGAACAGTGTGGTAATCAAGAATACTGTGCTCATAAAGAAACAAAAATGTCCATAGGAACGTACAACATACATAAACGTTTTGCCCTGGGAATCCTGCTGATTTACATTCTAGGAAGTTAAACAAGCTAAAACAGAACAAGCATGTAGTGGTCAGCCGTGAACCATAAAGCCTTCATGAAGTGAAAAAAAATGTTTCAAATTACTTGAAATTAACTTTGAGTCAGTAATTTCTGTAATTCTAACATGCATACACTATTGTTCTTAGTACATTAACCGAGTCTACATAAGGTGATAAGCTGCATGGTATTCTAAGTGCACTTAACGACACTGCACTGTAGTCGCACCGCTGCCATCTAAAGGTTAAACAAGAGTCAACTGCACATTAAAGACTTTTTTCCTAACATTTCTGTCAAAGACTTTAAAACAAGTAGAGTTTCTTAGAGCAAGGAAAAATAACACCCAAGTCATATTTCAACTTCAGGGACCAAACAGAAAAGAAACAGAAAGGTGTCGTTACAAGGAATGAAAACAAACTAAACCGGGAAATCTGCAGAATTATTTGAGCTCTATGAAGTAATGCTGTAAAAATACCACATTGTGCAAAATAGCACAACCAGTGCAGAATATACAGTAATAAATATGCAGTAATGTGAAGATGGTACAGAGATGTACAATGATGCATGAGGAATAGATGAATTACAGTGCAGAGCTAAAAAGTCAGATGGCTGCAGAAAAAAACCTTTTCTATTCTTCTATCCCTGTAGTGTTTTGTGGAGTGGGTGGGAGGGGTCCTTCAGGATCACTGACACCTTTGCAATCATCCTCCTCCCGACCACCATGTCCACTACATACAATTTCGCCCCCAGGACTGAGTCAACCCTCCTAATGATGTTGTTCCTTCCGTCAGTGCCCTTCGCTGTAATACTGCTGCCCCAGCACACAACAGCATAAAAGATGGCACTTGACACCACAGACTCATAGAAAGTTCTTAACAACTGGCCTTTCACATCAAAGGACCTCAGCCTCCTCAGAAAGCAAAGCTGTTTGTCCATATTTACTTCTCATCCCAACTTGTCACACAGATGATTATCCAGGTCCCTGTATGCGTTAAGCACTCACTCTGGATAGTGACAGAAGAGACTTTATTCAAAGGAGACTTAATTTTGCAATAGTCCACAGCAAGCTCCTTGGTCATCTTGGTGTTTAGTTGGAGATGGTTGTGCTAATAAGACTACACAGCCGTTCACTAAGCTCCCATACTCCTCCGTGTCATTTGAGGTAGTTATAGTTAGCACAATCCATATGTGAAATCACAGGTGTAGAAAATGAAAAGGAAGAGAGCAAAAACAGGTGCAGTACAGTCTGCTCTGACACACTGCCCTGTAAACTGATGATCTGCGATACCACAGCAGTGTCCGCCTGCGCTGCAATCAGCTTGTCCCTTAGCAAGACAGCCTGGTTGGTGTTGAATACGTCAAAGAACATGACTCTCACAGGCTTCCTGCCGTCTCCAGGTGTGAGTAGGCTCTGTGTCATAAGCAGATCACAGCATTCCCCATCCCCACATGCAGCCAGCAGGCAAACTGTAAGGCGTCCAATCCCGCACCCATATGTGTCCTGAGGTGACCCAGGACAAGCCTTTCCAGGGACTTCATTATATGTGATGTCGGCATTACACAGGGTTCAACTTTTCCATGACAAAAAATGTAATTCCCATGACAAAAATGCGAAGTTATGCGAAGTTCACAGAACAGAGCAAAAGGGAGAGACACTCGCACCAAGGATGCTTCGATAAAATGGAGTTTATTGGCTAAATATTAAACTACCTTGGACTACATTCAATGATAGATGAAAGAAAATAGAACAAAACACAACAAAAGGATAAAAGTTAAAAGGACAACATAGCTCGCGTGAAGTGGTTCAGTTTAATGATATGAGGCAGGGTGGTTCTCGGGAAGACGTGGGAAACTTAAACTTGAAAGAGTCTCTGTAAAGAACTAACTGGATGGGAGTAACTACATATGGCAGAATCTCATGCTACCGGACTACACTAAGAGACGACAGGAGGTTCCGAAAGGGGAGTCAGATCGCTGGAGTCTCGCAGCCGATCGAGTCCGCAATTCGAGTGTAGTTTGCAAAAGGACAACATAGCTCGCGTAAAGTGGCTCAGTTAAATGATATGAGGCAGGGTTCTCGGGAAGACGTGGGAAACTTAAACTTGAAATTGTCTCTGTAAAGAACTGGATGGGAGTAACTACATATGGCTGAGTTAGATGTACCTATTAAACACTGCCTTATTAAATAAATTGGCGTCAGAACCCTGACTGTCTTTATAGAGCAGATTGTTATTATTTGGGATCTTCTGAGACATCTGAGAAAAGTATATCCGCCTTTGAGGCCGGAGCTCACGCGTTGCTTTGTCTCCTCGCTGGTTGCAGATGCTGTGTCATTGTGCAGGCACGCGCCTTCCCGTCAGGGATTGGTGAAGGCGTCTCGTGGCTGTCTGAGGGTGGCATCTGGCAGCCTTTCGCTGGTTAATCTGCTCACAGATTAGTGCGTGACACTGGGTGTGCTTTTCCTGTGTCCGGTTTGATTGCAGTCAAAGTTCTGAGGCTGGTGATGCTAACTTAACTAAATACCTCTCTTTAGCAGACAAGAAACATCTACATTCCTTCTCCAAGGGTGGTCTAAACTTAAGGTCTGTAGATGGACTGATCTAAGCAGATCTGATCTTGGAGCGTTCCAATTCTGGCCTGTCTCTTTGACTAAGGCCGGCACAAACTTAAGCGTTCAGCTATCTTCTGGTTGAGAAAGCTGACTCCTGCTCACTCTGTCTCTCTTTCTGTCTCTTCTGTCTTCCTTGACCTGTCTGTCCCCTGGGGTTTTGCTCCAACTTCTGACCCTTCCCCTTGGGGTGGAATCAGAGTGCTGATAGGTTTTCCTAACATAACACTTACAACCCCAATTCCAATGAAGTTGGGACATTGTGTAAAACATAAATAAAAACAAAATACAATGAATTGCAAATCCTTTTCAATCTATATTCAACTGAATACACTACAAAGACAAGATATATAATAATGTTCAAACGGATAAACTTTATTGTTTTTTGCAAATATTCATTCATTTTGAATTTGATGCCTGCAACACGTTCCAAAGAAGTTGGGACAGGGGCATGTTTACCACTGTGTTACATCACCTTTCCTTTTAACAACACTCAATAAGCGTTTGGGAACTGAGGACACTAATTGTTGGAGCTTTGTAGGTGGAATTCTTTCCCATTCTTGCTTGATGTACAACTTCAGTTGCTCAACAGTCCGGGGTCTCTGTTGTCGTATTTTGCACTTCATAATGTGCCACACATTTTCAATGGGAGACAGGTCTGGACTGCAGGCAGGCCAGTCTAGTACCCGCACTCATTTACTACGAAGCCATGCTGTTGTAACGCATGTAGAATGTGGCTTGGCATGTGTCTTGCTGAAATAAGCAGGGACGTCACTGAAAAAGACGTTGCTTGGATGGCAGCATATGTTGCTCCGAAACCTGTATGTACCTTTCAGCATTAATGGTGTCTTCACAGATGTGCAAGTTACCCATGCCATAGGCACAAACACACCCCCATACCATCAGAGATGCTGGCTTTTGAACTTTACGCTGATAACAATCTGGACAGTCCTTTTCCTCTTTGGCCCGGAGGACACGGCGTCCATGATTTCCAAAAACAATTTGAAATATGGACTCGTCAGACCACAGGACACTTTTCCACTTTGCGTCAGTCCATCTCAGATGAGCGGTGTTTCTGGGTGTTGTTGATATATGGCTTTCGCTTTTCATGGCAGAGTTTTAACTTGCACTTGTAGATGGAGCGGAACTGTGTTCACTGACAGTGGTTTTCTGAAATGTTCCTGAGCCCATGTGGTAATATCCGTTACAGAATCATGTGGGTTTTTAATGCAGTGCCACCTGAGGGATGGGTGAATATTTGCAAAAAACAATAAAGTTTATCTGTTTGAACATTAAATATCTTGTCTTTGTAGTGTATTCCATTGAAGTTGAATATAGATTGATATATATACATATACATACATACACACACACATATATACATATATACACACACACTGCTCAAAAAAATAAAGGGAACACTCAAATAACACATACTAGATCTGAATGAATGAAATATTCTCATTGAATACTTTGTTCTGTACAAAGTTGAATGTGCTGACAACAAATTCACACAAAAATCATGATTGGAAATCAAATTTATTAACCAATGGAGGCCTGGATTTGGAGTCACACACAAAATTAAAGTGGAAAAACACACTACAGACTGATCCAACTTTGATGTAATGTCCTTAAAACAAGTCAAAATGAGGCTCAGTATTGTGTGTGGCCTCCATGTGCCTGTATGACCTCCCTACAACGCCTGGGCATCCTCCTGATGAGGTGTCGGATGGTCTCCTGAGGGATCACCTCCCAGACCTGGACTAAAGCATCCGCCAACTCCTGGACAGTCTGTTGGTGGATGGAGCGAGACATGATGTCCCAGATGTGCTCAATCGGATTCAGGTCTGGGGAACAGGCGGTCCAGTCCATAGCTGCAATGCCTTCATCTTGCAGGAACTGCTGACACACTCCAGCCACGAGGTCTAGCATTGTCCTGCATTAGGAGGAACCCAGGCCAACTGCACCAGCATATGGTCTCACAAGGGGTCTGAAGATCTCATCTCGGTACCTAATGGCAGTCAGGCTACCTCTGGCGAGCACATGGAGGGCTGTGCGGCCCTCCAAAGAAATGCCACCCCACACCATTACTGACCCACTGCCAACCGGTCATGCTGAAGGATGTTGCAGGCAGCAGATCACTCTCCACGGCGTCTCCAGACTCTGTCATGTCTTTCACATGTGCTCAGTGTGAACCTGCTTTCATCTGTGAAGAGCACAGGGTGCCAGTGACAAATTTGCCAATCCTGGTGTTCTCTGGCAAATGGCAAGCGTCCTGCACGGTGTTGGGCTGTGAGCACAGCCCCCATCTGTGGACGTCGGGCCCTCATACCATCCTCATGGAGTCGGTTTCTAACCGTTTGTGCAGACAAATGCACATTTGTGGCCTGCTGGAGGTCATTTTGCAGGGCTCTGGCAGTGCTCCTCCTATTCCTCCTTGCACAAAGGTGGAGGTAGCGGTCCTGCTGCTGGGTTGTTGCCCTCCTACGGCCTCCTCCACGTCTCCTGGTGTACTGGCCTGTCTCCTGAGAAGTGAGACGGTACTGAGAAGTGGTCTGTGGTCCCCACCTGCAGAACCACTCCTTTATTGAGTGTGTCTTGCTAATTGCCAATAATTTCCACCTGTTGTCTGTTCCATTTGCACAGCAGCTGTGAAATTGATTGTCAATCAGTGTTGCTTCCTAAGTGGACAGTTTGATTTCACAGACGTTTGATTTACTTGGAGTTATATTGTGTTGTTTAAGTGTTCCCTTTTTTTTTTTGAGCAGTGTATATATATATATATATATATATATATATATATATATATATATATATATATACACATACACATACATATATATATATATATATATATATATATATATATATATATATATATACACACACACACACACACACACATACATACATACATACATACATACACACACACACACACACGCTAATGCTGTTATTTCATCCAATTTGTTTGAGAGGGCTCTCAAATAGCTGAATGGCTGATGGGTCTCTTGTCTAGATGCACAGGTGTTTTCCACAGCGCAAACAGCTGCTCCCCTGGCATGAACAAAGCTGTGCATCACCAGTGTGTACTCTGCAGCTCCACAAAGTATATTAGCGTTCATTATTAACAAATCCAGAGGAAGTGTTATAGCGACTTAAGTGTTATAGTGAATACAATGTTACAGTATCTGGAAAATAATACACACAAAATGAAAAAAACAAACATGAGGGTTGACGGAGCTGCTGCAACAGGCTGCCGCTAGCATGGCGCCGTCTTGGGCAAATGTGTTGGCAAACCCATAAGAATATTGTGCTTAAAAGCAACTTCATATTTAAAAAAAAAAAACCTCTTGAATAACTTTTATAGATTCAATGCCATGAACTGTTTTTTTCACTCCAAAAGGCTCAATCACAGCACAGAGTTGGCAACTGCTTGCATTTGTGCATTTCCCACTAGAAAAATACAACCCACTGCACTGAATTGCACTCACAAGGCTGTGTGGGTAGCCAATTAGAATATAACTGGCAAAAACTCTAATAGCTCACTTAAATGGGAATTCCACAAATTTTTCAAACTTTCAGAATAATTCAGACCTTGAGTAGTCAACAGATTAATCTAGTGTGATTTGATGTGAAGTGGTTCACCTGCAGAGCAAGTTAAAGAATTTTCTTACAGTGGTAGTAGTAGGAACAAGGGGTCATGATGTCAGTAATACAAATTTAGCCATTTTATCTACTGTCCAAGACCACCAGTGAACCCATGTGTGTCTTCTGAATTTTATATGTAAATGTTCATGATGGTAAAATAGTCAGAAAAAATAAGCTTTGTTTGCTTTCACAATATCAATACATGCATCCCTCTGTGATGAATGGATTAAAATTAATGGGTTCAAATACATTTTAAGACAAAACTATTATAAAACAATGTGTCAGACATTAGCAGTGGATATTTAACTATTACATAAACTAACTTTTTGTGAGTAAGCTTTCAAAAGCATTAAACTCTTCAGAGTCTGGTTCCTATCAACACCACTGTGAACAATTCTGATTTGGTATGTTTCTGCAGAACAGCATTTCACACCAAATCATTCTGAATGACTTTGTTCATATCTCAACTATTACATATATACATGTAGAATATTTTGTAAAAATCAGTGGAAGTCCCCTTTAACATGCAAGAGATCAGATGCTCCATTTATGTGTGGGCAGAGTGTCAAGAGTACTTGTTAGACTTGTGAAAAATTATGAATATCACAAATCATGGCTCAACAATCACTCACCTAATCACATCACCTGAACTACATTACCAATACAAGTAAACTTAATGTAGCTTGAACGGGGCTTAAGATTCATTTACAGTTAAAGGACAGATGGAGAAAAGAAACTGTCAGACATGAAGATGCAGAAGTATAAGACAGCTGGGCTATGGGGGTTAGGTGACGGAAGTAAATAAGTTTGGTTCTCACCCTCCCACAGAAGCAGACTCTGCGGGGCTACAGAGGGCCAAATCACCAAGCTGTTGGGTTCATACAGTGGGTTAACGAAGCGCTCCAGCTCCTGAGGCCTGTTTACCCACGACCACAGAGACACCGTCTTCCGAGACAACTTCAGCTTCACCCTACTTCGCCAAACAGATTGTACATAGATACACATTATTAGACACACACACACACACACACACACAACCCCAATTCCAATGAAGTTGGGACGTTGTGTAAAACATAAATAAAAACAGAATACCATGATTTGCGAATCCTTTTCAACGTATAATCAAATGAATACACTACAAAGACAAGATATTTAGTGTTAAAACGAATAAACTTTATTGTTTTTTGCAAATATTCATTCATTTTGAATTTGATGCCTGCAACATATTCCAAAGAAGTTGGGACAGGGGCATGTTTACTCCTGTGTTACATCACCTTTCCTTTTAAAAACACTCAATAAGCGTTTGGGAACTGAGGACACTAATTGTTGAAGCTTTGTAGGTAAAATTCTTTCCCATTCTTGCTTGATGTACAACTTCAGTGGCTCAACAGTCCGGGGTCTCCGTTGTCATACTTTGCACTTCATAATGCGCCACACATTTTCAATGGGAGACAGGACTGGACAGCAGGCTGGCCTGTTTAGTACCCGCACTCTTTTACTAAGAAGCCAAGCTGTTGTAACACGTACAGAATGTGGCTTGGCATGCGTCTTGCTGAAATAAGCAGGGACGTCTCTGAAAAAGACGTTGCTTGGATGGCAGCATATGTTGCTCCAAAACCTGTATGTACCTTACAGCATTAATGGTGTCTTCATAGATGTGCGAGTTACCCATGCCATGGGCACTAACAAACCCCCACATCATCAGAGATGCTGGCTTTTGAACTTTGAGCTGATAACAATCTGGGCAGTCCTTTTCCTCTTTGGCCCGGAGGACACGGCGTCCATGATTTCCAAAAACAATTTGAAATGTGAACTCGTCAGACCACAGGACACTTTTCCACTTTGCATCAGTCCATCTCAGATGAGCTCGGGCCCAGAGAAGCCAGTGGCGTTTCTGGGTGTTGTTGATATATGGCTTTCGCTTTGCATGGCAGAGTTTTAACTTGCACTTGTAGATGGAGCGGAACTGTGTTCACTGACAGTGGTTTTCTGAAGTGTTCCTGAGCCCATGTGGTAATATCCGTTATAGAATGATGTCGGTTTTTATTGAAGTGCTGCCTGAGGGATCGAAGGATTCCTTGCAGTTGCACATTGAGAAACGTTGCTCTTAAACTGTTGGAATATTTGCTCATGCAGTTGTTCACAAAGTGCTTGTGAACAACTGAGCCTTTCAGGAATGTTCCCTTTATATCCAATCATGACACTGACCTGTTTCCAATTAACCTGTTCACCTGTGGAATGTTCCAAACAGGTGTTTTTTGAGCATTCCTCAACTTTCCCAGTCTTTTGTTGCCCCTGTCCCAACTTCTTTGGAACGTGTTGCAGGCATCAAATACAAAATGAGTGAATATTTGCAAATAACAATACAGTTTATCCGTTTGAACATTAAATATCTTGTCTTGGGGACAATTTGCTTTTCTCTGAAATAAGATTTTTCCTGCTATATAAAAAAAAAATTTCACATAAAACATTTATTTACTAAAGCTTAGGGAGTTTTTGGTAACACTCAGCATCATGTTTATCAAAGTGTCTTTCTTGCTGTGAAGAGTAAGTTTTGTCTAAAATTTGACTTGAAGCATATACTCTTTGTCTCTGAAGGATGTTGACATCACAAATAGGGGACAAACTGTGGGCTACAGTATTGTTACCAAGAAAATTCCATTACAAATATTGCCATAAGTATTTACATGTGATATTATTTTCCTCAAAACAATTTGATTACATTAAATGATGGCAAAGTGACCAAAAAAAACATACTCATATGAAGATATGATTGTTGTGCTACGGTGAGATCATAAAGTACAGCAATTAAAGAAGACTCTCCAGCACATGTTCAGACATTGAGCCCCTGACCTTTCAGCGGCGCTGTTTCCCAAAAACGTGCCGAACTGGGATGCATAGGCATGTTCAAAAAGCGTGATCAGGAAGTGCTCATTGAACTGGAAGGAGCAAGGGAACTGGCGCAGAATCTGCCACACACAGTCCAGAAACAGCAAGAACACCGGGGCCTCGCTCCTTGGCTTCCCATTGGAATAGGCAGACTGCGCACAGCGCTGCTGGAATGGGTGACCTGCCTGTAGTCAATGTCACACGTTAAAGACTAATCAGTGTTACATCAGACATTATTAAGCACTATGTAAAAACGCATGATAAGTCTACACCAGCATTCAAAAGTATGAAAATCACAGTCAAACATTTGGAATAGAGGTTTTCAATATAAATTATGCAATTATGCCAGTGCAACTTTGCAAAATTTCAAATAGTTAGCAAGAAAAAAAGAAAACATTTTTTAAATTGTGACCAAAATGATGAGATGCAAACGATTTTGAAAAATAATTTTTTTGCAGTTTATCATCACTTAATAATTCCTTTGTCCACAAAAAGCATAAAACAAATTTTTAAGTAATGTTTTACCTAAAATACCTTTTGTTCTCAAGTTTAATTCGATATTGTATATGCTCTTATTATGTACTAACCTTTTTTGTGTGATTCAATGTTTTTATTTTCAAGACAAAGCTCCAAAATATCAATATCAAACCATATCAAATGAGCAAAACTCT
Source organism: Pygocentrus nattereri (assembly GCF_015220715.1). NCBI lineage: Eukaryota > Metazoa > Chordata > Actinopteri > Characiformes > Serrasalmidae > Pygocentrus > Pygocentrus nattereri. The sequence continues at coordinate 31,290,825 of NC_051214.1, read as the reverse complement.
GGCAAATATGGGCGTCCCTGATACAACATGGTTACGCAGGGAATGTACAGTTTAGTGAACTAGTTTTTTTTTTTGAAGCTGTAACAAGTGATGATGTGTTGACTGATGAGCAGTCTCTCCATTTTGTTTTTTCCTCAGAACAAGACACCACAGTTTGCCTTCTTATTTTTTATTAGTTTATACTTCTAAGGTTGACAAACAAGATTCTTCTAGATGAACTAGCTGAAGTAAAATTAATCATTACTGGAAACACATTACTCTGTCAACTGAACCCATGTTCAGTGTGACCACAGCTTGAGGCTTTACCTGAGTTTTAGTTCCAACTTTGTTTCCTTAACTGTGTTATTTGTTGATGAATGTTAATAAACAGCAGCTTCCTTTATTGACAAGAGATAGATGAAGCAGTCTCGCTCACCTGGAGCCACTCTCGCTCCACCAGGGCCTGGAAGCCACGGATAGTCCGGCAGGCTGGTTCCAAGATGATCTGGGCCAGAGAGGTCACCTGCAGTGTGGAGTCAGTACCCTCGGTCCCATGGACAAGTACTGATGCACCCTCTCTGGGGACAGAGACATAACAAACAGAACCAAAGTCAACAAAACAATGTTTCATTGGTGCAATTAGCTTTGCTGTGATTTAGAGTTTAACTCAAGTTTAAACCTGAATGAGTCATGAGTGTTCTTAAACTCTGTTACTGTGTCCTTAAAAAATGCAGTTTAAACTAAACTAATCCGCTGTGTTACTGAGAAATCACACATCTGTCACTAGATGGTGTACATCAGGTTTAACTGAGGTTTATCTTATACCTGCTAAAGACATGGCTTTACCATGATTTAAGGCAAGATTATTTTTAACAGGAGCGCATTTAAGCTCAAATATTCCATACCTCATTACACACACCTTCCATCATAATGTTTTATGGACTTCGTGGCATGTTTTAATTTAATGCCACGTTGCTTAAATAAACACACACTGGGATACTATACTGAACTAGAAGAAATCACTGCATTAATCTGTGTTAATCACTGCAATCATGATTAGGCTTTTTCAGAATGTGAATCACAGCTCCGTGGCCGAAGTGGGCCTTTTGGAAGAGGTGTCAGTAGGTACCAGTGCAGAGGGTAGCCTTACTCTCAGAGCAGCAGTCCACTGTAAGGACCTTCATCAAGTCGAGTCATTCATTCAGTGATGTTCAGTTAGTTATTTAAAAAAAACGTCATGGATGCTTCTTTGAGTGAGTGGCTACCTGGTTAGATAGAATTTTTACATGTAAATTTTTTTTTTAACACCAGTTATTTATCAGTTCAACCAAACCTGCGTTAAACAGAGATTAAGGCCCAATCCCATTTCTTCTTTACACCCTCACTCCTTGTTTTTGAGTGTCACCTTTCCCCTTTGAACGGAGTTACCAGGTGTAGTGGCCGAGGGCGTGTATAACATTAGTGACTTCTGAGTCTGTTCATGTTTAATGAACCCATTTGCGATATAGATTTAATGTGTTTACTGTGATTTGTGTGTTTTCTCTAACACTTAGTTTGGAGTGTGCCTCTGAAAACATCCCTCTATCCCAACAAGAATTGGTACACTCAATACAACAAAGTCAAATACAGAAAAAGGAACCTAATCAAAATTAAAATAACCAAGACTAAACAAAGAACTAACCAATCTAAAACAGCACATGTATCAAATGGTTATTTGGTAAACTCAGTTTAACCTAAATGAAATAATAAATCATTACTTCCAGAGGACATGAATATTATATAGGAGACAGCTTTATAGAACATTTCTTCATTCCAGTTGAGTAACAGCTAAGTCAGAGCTTTGTGTTGAAACAGTAATTCCACTAGATTAGAGACCAGACATTGCTCATAGTCTATAAGCTCTCATGAAGCAAAATTAATCCTCCAGCACTTTTAAAAATGTCATGAGCAAAACACAAGGACAACTCCATAAAAACTAGATAAATTAGCCCAAACCCATGACAAAGCAAAGAAATTAGCCCATATGTAAAGACCCAGCAGCACAATGCCCAGTAACGAGCTGTGTGCCAAAAGCAGGATGGGCCCACAGCAGTACCAGGGTTCCATGAACTTAATGATGATTGCAGGCTAGACAGCAGCTAGCAATTACCACTCAAATGGGCTTTGCAACAAGTGCAGCATGAAACAAGGCAATAACAGACTTGGCAATTAACTTAAAATAGAACTACCAGTGAGAAAACAATAATTAGCACAGTTATAAACTAGTTACGTGCAGTTATCATCTAAAATAAGTCGTTTTGAGCATGCACACATACATAGTCAGACGCAAAAGTATGTGCACCATCTATCAAATGACGTTTTGTATATTTGTTTAGTGAAAGCAACTTAAATATGGCATTTTCTATTTATTTCTACTTATTAATTTTTAGACAGTCTAACATGAGAGTGTAACATGTTTCAAAAAAATAAAAACAAGCTACTTTTGCACAGGTAACATTTTATGTTTTATTTGTTGTTTTCCCAAATATGTTTCATTGTATGGATGTGTATTTATTTATTTTCAAGCTGTATTCCCCATCAAGAAAGAATTCAAGTTGCTATGAACAAACAAAGATGCATACTCTCATAATACTAACAGATATTAAAGCATAAGATAATCAGTCATTTAATGGGCTTTTCAACTTTGTCACATATCCAACTACGCATTTTAATGTATTGTTTAATGTACATTACAATATTCACTTTTACATCACCATTTTCTCCAACCAACAGCAAACTAATGGTCATTTATTTTTACTTTCATACACTGGTTTTAGTTTACATGTGGGAATTTGAATCTTCTAATATATACAAACAATCTATTTTTTACTTTGTATGCTGCATTTTTACAGTAGTTTTTGTTTTATCTTTCAAACTTTCAACGTTGAGTGTTCTTGCTTATTTGTACAACTTGCACCGAGCAAAGAATAATAAAAAATGAAAGACTCCAAAATGGCTAATTAAAATGACACTTTCAACTATTTTTGTTTTCTGGTAAAATAAGTAGTTCAGAGAAAGTTTAACACAATTTCTGTGATAATGTCATATTAATTATCATATATCTGCCATTATTAAAGAATGAAAATAGTGTTTTTTAATTTTTTTAGTATGTTGTCTTATTGGGTTTTATTACAATTGATATTCAATACCATAATGAGTTTCTGGAATTAAATTCTCCAAACTGATATTGTCATTTTTCCCCTCACTGGAACGGATTTAGTATACTTTTCAAGATCTGAAAATGAATGCTTTTAAATTCCATATTTTTCAAGACTTTGCTGGAGAGTTCTGATGCTGAGGAGAAGAGAGGGACCACAAAGAGACACAGCTGAGAAAGTGGCCAAACACTGACCTGTCAATGCACTGAGCAGCCAGGCAGGCAGTAGTGAGGATCTCTTTCACATGGCTCTGCCAGTTGGAGGCCTCCAGTTTGCTAAGCCAGCGATCCATGCTGTTAGATTGATCATTACAGGCTTCCACTAGTTTAATCAGACTTTCTTGTAGAATATTGGACCTGAGAGAGATCAGATATCACAACCACAGAAAAAGAGAGATTTTCATTATATAATCAACCACACATGCATTTCTGCTAAACTACTTCATAAACCATTTTAATGATTTATTTCACTGAGATTTTTAAGTAAACACACCTCTCAATTGCCTTGTGGATTCTTCTCCACTGTGGGTAATTGGCCTCCTGTTCAAACCCGCCTCCACGAGCCTTAGCTTGTTGTGCTACAGCAATAGTGCGTGTGTCGATGATGTAACCCCGTTTTCCTGCACGAAGTGTAGCGTTGATCAGTTTCTCATCCTCCTTACAGCGGCGTCCATTGGTTCCAGTAAGTGGCTGCCCTGCTCGCATCATCACCTGACAACAAACAAGGAGACACCATATGTGCATATCCATTCATGTCGAATTGACCTCAGACAAAATCACAAAAAAAAAATCCTCAGACGCATGACTGACCATGCCATTCTTCTTGTGGTAGTAGCTGAGGACTGGGAAGCGGCCACCATGGCGAAATGCAGCAGCTTTGCAAAGAGTGTCATCATCTATGTCCTTGGGTACAGTCACCAATGATGGGTAGGAGGGGCAGACAGTGAAGTCTTTATTCACTTCACTAAGTCTCCATTCATCTGTCTGTCAGGGGAAAAAACAACATTTAAAGTACGCTATATACGTTTTAGGCTATTTCTCCAGTCTCAGATCAATCCTAAGCCTAGATTTTATTGTCAATGGTAAAACACTATCAGCATTGTGATTTGGTCCAAGACTACATGTCTTAGAAATCAGCTCTATGAAATATCACTAGTCACAGGCTAATGACTGCATAAACAGTGAAACTAACCATTGATTCCAGATCTTTGAAGGCCTCCTCTGGAGAGAACAAGTGCCACCCATCCTCAATGACCTCAAACATAGGGCGGTAAAAGAAAGGGTACATCAGGGAGACAGAGTCAAGTGTGGACAATGCCTAAAGAAAAAGACACTTTATGTTAGACCAGGGGTTCCTAAACATTCTTTCCACATCTGGGATATTTTTATCAGTTTCTGGGTAACCATCCTTACAATGCTGTCACTATCGATTACATCAAATTAATATTAAAACTTACCAAATATTTTGATGATTAATCAAGTAGTCATGGTTTAAAAATTAGTGAGTGACTTAATGAATTGATGAATAAATAAATAAATAAATGAACCTCTCTGACAATTTAAAGATGGATTAATCTGTCCAATAGCAGAACACGAATATCCCTTCAAAGATTCCAAACTACTTTAATGAAAAGATAAACTAGAAAGCCTTAAAAAAGAAAGCAGCGAGTTAAAGAATTTTAATTTTTTTTTATTATAATGTTCAGCTTTTTAAGGATCCACTGATATCCTTATCACCCACATTCTTTGAGAGGGTTGACTTTTTAAAAACAAGTTTACTCAAGTAATCCTAAAAAATATAACCTCTCCTCTCCTCACAAACAGGACAATATTTGCCTACTGGCTAAATGCCTGGCATAACCTTGTTTTTTTATGATATAACCTTGTTCAGGGCCTTAAGTGTCACTTGTTTTCAACATTTTGGCAGGGTAAGAAGCATTAATCAAAATAAGTGCTATTGCGCTACAAATTAAATGTAAACAACTAGGAAATAATGTAATATAATTTGACAATGAATCACTGGTTGCCCAGTTTGGGATAAAAGCATTGAGCTGTCCACTCTGTGTAAAGGTAAACTATGTGTAAAGTTACATGAGGTCAGGGTCTCAGACCAAATTAATGATTAAACATTTTTAACAGACATATCAATACATGAAAAGTGATCAATCTGACCACAGTTATCTTAGCAAATTATTAAATACACCTCAATGGAACTGGCGATGTTGAGGCACTCCTCCATGCCAGGGATGTCCAGCTGAATAATTCGCAGGTCCTTGCATTTCACAATAATTGTGCCAAGAGATCCAATAAACCTAAAACAGAGGATGTAAAATGTGCAATTAATGTCATATTTCTCTTGTATCTTTAAGGAGAAGTATGAAATATGAATACTTAGATATGATAACACTCTACGCAGTATAAATATATAAAAATTGGAACAGTCAAAGGTTTGGACCCACTACAGAATTACGCAGTGGCCAAATAGTTCTGGAATAAATGTATATTTGTCTTAGAAACATTTAAACATTAGTCTTTAGATTACAACCTTATGATTCTCCAAGATCCTATTCTTTTTGTCTTAAATTTTCTGAAAACATACATCTAAGCAGATGCATCATCAAGTTGACAGGAAGAGTAACATGAAGGTAGAAGCTTCCTTTACACAGACAAAGTTACATAATATCATATGTATTATTACGTAATATTATAAAAACAATTAAAAAAACTACTTTGACATATCTGGTGTTCATTTAATTGCCTTTCATCTTTTGTTCACACTAACTTGAATAAAGGAATCATTAACACATAAGCTGATCACAGCCTCAATTTCAATTTAAAACATATATTTTTAGTGCTGTCCTTTAAGCAAAAACAGTTCTGTAAAAGTTCAAAGACCAGAAATTGTGTCATACACTTTACGCCTTGAAGTTTGTAGGTAGCTGTTTATCAAATGTTTCTTCTAAAACCAAGAGTATTAATAGCAGGTTTTTCTCCACTTTGCTGCAGTAACAGGTTCTACTCTTCTGGGAAAGCTTTACACTAGATATTAGAACACTGCTGTGAGGATCTGATTGCAATCAGCCAGGATCATAGATGCTAGTCAAACTCATTCCAATATTAAATGGCACTCTATCACTCCAGAGAATGCAGTTCCACTGCTCCACAGTCCAATGCTGGGGGGATTTATACTCCTCTAGCTGGTGTTTGGCATCAGCTATGGTGACCTTAGGTTCATGTGAAGCTGCCCCTGATTGTTCCATTCAACTGGAAAAACTTTTCTATGAAGACTATACAAGCCATGTATAAACACCTGCGTCAGCAATGCAGGCACCTTAAAGCAGCTGAGTTCACTCATTTATAAGGGGTAACTCAATACTTTTGGACAAATATTGTATCAAGGATCCATTCTGTAAAACTCAAATGACAAATTAATGCAAGATTGGCCAGGAGGTTTTCTTGCCCCCAACAGTGGAGTAAGGTGCTTCTAACTGTGTACTGGTTTGTGCATCATCATGTAGATGTTTAGGGTTATACAAATATGATTTAGCTTTACATTATATGGACATAGTTGTCAAGGGGGTCTTCTTCCCTCTTCTTCGCATACATATCTGAGAAGATGTAATCAGTTGCCATCCACAACTGTGAGAGGATAATAACTAATAATTACACTCACAAGTTCTTATGTAAAAGCCACACGTTACAGCAAATATACCTTTTTTCGATTGCATCGATGTTTGAGTGGAGCAGCCAGAGCTCCTCTGTGTTATCCTGTCGAGAGGACAGGATGAGATGATGTCCAGTCAGACACAGAGTGCCCTCCACTGTGGGCAGGAAAGGACGGTGGAGAACAACACCATCTACCCGTGGGGTCTTTATCAGTTCAGCGAACTCCATTCTGGACAGAAACAACAAATAAAAAGCCTGTCGACGATATATGAATCGATTAAAAGGATATTCAGAACCATTTCCGCTTAACTTTAACTATAAACTGTTAGACCATTTCGTCGGAAACCGTTACAACGAAACAGACCTCAGAGCCTAAGCAACTTTGAAGGAGCTTTTTTATGCGAAAAGCCCCTATTATTACTCTTTATAAAACATGAGGCGCCCAGACCAACGGAGCCACTCAGTTCTGTGAGAGCACTCAGAAAACCGTCAGCTGGTTATCGCCACAGGCAGCTGGCAACGAGCTTACACAGCAAGCAGCAAAGACGAGGCAGTCAAAATGAACCTCGCCCATTCGTTGGCAAATCAGAGACTAATCCTAACAGGCGCTATTCAGACATTTACGACGTGTAGCAGTGATCTGCCTTGGTTAGCTAGCTGGCTAACTAGCTGCTGTATTCGCTCAACGGCGCGTTGGCGATTCATCATCTGGAAGACAAATTTAGCAGAAACACGAGCCATAAACGTAACTAACTAACTAAACCGAAGGTGCAGAAATTCACAGACCTTACATAAACGTGAAATGTCGTTTTTTTATGGATGTCAGTAATAAAAATAGAGTGATGTATCATACCTGCTCCACCTGACACTGCTCCCTATTATTTTTCACTTCTTCAGAGCTTCACAGCGCGGGTGGCGGAGCAGATTCGTGTCGTGTCGCCGCCTACAGTTCTGGATGATATCAAAGATGCGCAGTCAAAGGTAAAACAACGCACGCAGTTCTAATAATAAATACGGGGCCCCGCTGGTGACATCATGTATAAATAAAAACAATGCGTGGCAACGCCTTATTAACGCGCTAGTAAGGCGTGGGAATGAGATGATCAAGTCGTGGCCATGAATTAGTAAGGCGTGGGAACGAGATCACGGCTTACTAAGTCGTGGCCACGCATTAGGATCTCATTCCCACACCTTACTAAGTCATGGCCACGCATTATTTTTATTTATAAAGGATGTCACCAGTGGGGCTCCGTACAAGCGGAGCTCTGTACGAATACATATATTTTTTTGTTAAAATAATTGGTGCTTACTGATTTCTTGTATCCAATTGTTGAAGACAGGGCAAAAGTAACAGTTGGAAGCCTCAGTATATGGTCTTTTTAAAGTCAATGCATTCACAGCAACTGTGGTTCTTTTGATATCCATTTATTCTAGTTTAGGCTTATTATAATAATGAATAGTAATAGCATAGAAATTATATTTGTTCAGCCCACTGTGAAATTGAGGCTTCAGCAGTGTTTTTGCTGTAATGATCTTAATCAAAATCCTTAGTTTAGATATAAAAAGAAGAACAAAGAAAAGAAACTAGGCTTGGAAAAATAAACTTTAGACCTTTTATTTATCCATCCATCCATTTTCTAAGCCGCTTCTCCGTCAGGGTCGGGGGGGGATGCTGGAGCATTTCCCAGCAGTCATCGGGCAGAAGGCAGGGTACACCCTGGACAGGTCGTCAGTCCATCGCAGGGCAGACAGACAGACACAATCACTCACACACTCACACCTAGGGGCAATGTAACATGCCCAATTGGCCTGACTGCATGTCTTTGAACTGTGGGAGGAAACCGGAGAAAACCCACACAGACAACATGCAAACTCAAACAGAGAGGACCCTGGTCACCCGGCAGGGGAATTGAACCCAGCGCTGTGAGGCGACAGCGCTACCCACCGCGCCACCGTGCCGCCCCTTTTGTTTGTGTGTTTGTTTGTTTGTTTGTTTGTTCAAAACCACTGCATCAGAATTGTTCAGAGTGACAGTGGTATGAAATAGACAGCCAAAGTGTTTAACACCTGTAAAAGCTCCCTCACAGAAAGCTATGACACGAAACGGTTACAGATTCACTGCCTGATGTCTGACACATTATTTTACAATATGGTTTTGGCCAAAAATTTATTTTTATTATACATTCATGGTGGAAAAGTACATGTAGGCCAATTTATTCTCCAAAGAAGACTGCACAGCTGTCTGCACCTTTGTGCTCTTGAGTGTGTGTAGATTCTAATCTTACCTAAGACCAAATCCCAAGCAAGAAATTTTTGGTGAATGTCCAAAACTACATGTCCAAAAGTTTGCAGACACTTGCTCATCCATAGTGTCTTCTGAAATCAACAGTATTAACAGGAAGCATTGCTGTGGGGATTTGGTCACATTCAGCCACAAGAGCATTAGTGAGGTCAGGTACTGATGTTGGATGTTTAGTTCTGGTAACAATTTACACTCCAACTCATCCCAAAGGTAGTGGGTGCACATTAAAGGAGTTGAGTTCACTACTTAGAAGAAGTGTCTGGATACTTTTGGACACATAGAGCTGTTTCTCAGACCTAGATTAAGCCTAATCTAAGACTAAAAATAATTTCTAACAAAGACTCTCCATTAGCACTGCAATTTAATCAGAGACTTAATCCGCACCTGGAAAACCAATTGTTTACACCAGAGAGCCTATTCAAACACGTCATATAAAATAATAGTCAGATAAAGAAGTGCAGGTTTGATCCCAATCATTTATAAGAACAAAACTCAGGAGGTCTCTGCAAAATGTCAGTAAAATCTTCTCTCACACTTGAAATGGAATCATATAATCTACTTTAGTGCAGTAATACTGTAATAAAGGTAGTTTTGATATACACTAAATAATAATGATACCAAAAAGGGTTATTTGAAGTGATGCCGTAGAACCTTTGGTTACAAAAGAACATTTCAAAGGATCATTTTCTTGCTTAAAGAACTACAACATAATGTAAATGTTCTATATCAGTTAAAAGGGAGTTTTCCAACTTTATGCATAAATCAACTATTGAGCTGTAAGTCACAAATTACACCACATGTCCAAAAGTTTGTATAGATACCTGCTCATCCAAAGCTTCTTCTGAAATCAAGAGTTTTAGTAGGAAGCATTGCTGTGATGATTTGGCTGCACACAGCCACAATGTGAAGGTCAAGCATGATGTTGGATGATTAGTTCTGGATAACAAACCCCATTTCCAATTTATCCCAAAGGAAATTGATACACTTTAAAGTGGCTGAATGGTTTGATGTGAAATGCTCCATTTTAGAGAAACCTACTGACTCAGATTTCTTTACAGTGGTAGTGATGGGCACCATGGGTCACCATGTCTACAACACAAATAGCCATTCTAGATTTTGTTTACTATCCAAAATGACCGGTGAGCCTACACTGTTAAAAATGAGAGGTCAGCTCAACTCAAAATGATAAAGTAAATGATTTCATGGATTTTCTTGAATTGCCTCATCTTGAGGACATGAGAGTTCACACAACTCAAACTTGAGTCAAGAGTTCTCTAAATGTTTTAATTCTATATCTGTTCAGTAAATGAAATGAACTTTATACTTTATACTCAACTTCTCCACTATCCAGGACTCTTTCCATCATACAATCCTGCTAGACATTTTTCCTCTTGGCTACTCACTTATAGATGGCTATGACATTGCTGGGGCTCATACTCACAACCTCCTGTTGGGGTGATGGTTTAGTCTACTGCACCACTCAGGAACACATGAAGCAACTTCTGGATCACAATTGAGTGTGGTCAAATGTTTAATACATTGGAGAAAGTATATGTTGTTTTACCTTTAAAGCATGGCAGAGTCTCATGTGGTGCAACTGCTTAATAATTCATCTCAACATCATGAGGTTGTAAGTTAAAATCCCAGCAATACCGTAGCCGTCCATAGCTTGAAGCCCAAGGGGAAAATATGCCAGATGGGTCTGTGTGATAGAAGGAGTGCCAGCTAGTTAGGAAACTGAGTAAAAATTACATTCAGTCTTGTTTATCTAATTTAGATTCAGACCTAGAAACAGTAGCTGGGAGAATTTTTGAGTTGTGTAAACTCTTGTGTCCTTAAATTGAGTCAACTCAAGAAACGGCATGTAATCAGTTACCATATTCATGAAGTTGAACAGACTTCTCATGTTTTACAGTGTACATATATCGTCTGAGTTCTATATTTAATGGTGATGATCATTAAATAGAGGCAATTCTGGGGTCCATTTTGCCTCACAATACCCTCTATGCACCTCTGCCATGGATGGATTCAAAAACATGTTTTAGGTAAAAATTTATCTCAATTGTCATGAAACTATGCATCAGGTTTCCTAACCATTCCATGTAATAACTTTCTCTGAGGGAGCCTTTATAGACATTAAACTCTGCAGACATCTGGTTCCCATCACTGCTGCTGTGAACATATCTAATTCTGTAAGTTTTTCTACAACAGTGCCTTTCACATCAAACTCTCAGTGACTTTGTTCATTTCTTAACCACTTAATTATGCAACCATTTTGAAAACTCCATGGAATTCCCCTTGAAAGACTTTTCCAAGAACCATACGCCCAATCCACGAACAATTTAGGGACCGTTATCATTTTTAGAGTATAATTGCAGCAAGATTTGGTTGTGAGTAGAGAGGCTTCCTGTTGAGTGAGGTGATGTGAGTGTGTGGAGCCTCTAGGGAATGGGCTGCAATTGCAGCCACTGCATTATTTAGCTTGAGTTACATGTGCACCATGAATCCCACACTACTCCAGAATATGTGGCTCCATTTGCTCTCATTAAAAATGCATGGAGTTTTGCAGGAAAACAGATTCCCCTGACTAAGAGCTGATATTTTAGTGGCTGTAACCAAACAGAGGTGTCTGTCTGAGCTTTGGAAGACGGGACTGTACATTATCGGCTCAGGTTTATAGCGTATCAGTTCTCTATATGGTAGCATGAGAACACGGTGGTCTAGAAGTGTCTGCTGCGGCTGCCTCTTATATGGCACTGTAATAATCTTGTCTTTGTGTTGTTATTGCAGCATGACAGGGGTGGCTTGTTAAAAGCCCAAAGGCTATGAAGCATTGCAAGAGTGCTTTGATGAGCCATCCGCCTCGCTGCAATGCCACGACACACTGCATCTCACACACACTGCTTTGCCACGTTTGGGGCCGCTTTGATAGGCCCTCCTCGCCGCAGTGGCCCAGAAATGCTGGTTATTCCGGGTTAATGCTTCTCATCAAACATCTCTATGAGATTTCCTCTGCTCTGAAACACAAAAAGAGCCTCCAGCTGACACTGACAGAGTGGGCTGACCGGCTCCACTAAAGCTGCTCGAGTGTAATGCACTCCTCAGTGAACTGTCTGCAGTACAGACGGCAGCTTACAAACCTCTGCATCCAGCTTTTATTTCCCAATTCTCTTAAAATTAAAGGGTCCAAAAGGGATGTGTGGGAGAATTCATGGAAGAATCCTCTTTGGTTCCTTGAAGGACCTTTTAATGGATGTTTCTTTAAAGGAATGTACGAGCACTAATTTAATTAACTAATAAAAAATGTGCATGCCTCAATTGTTAAGATGTAAACAAAAGCATTCAGATATGTTTGATGTGAAATGGTACACTGTAGAGATTTTTTTACAATGGTGGTGAATGGATGGGTGGTGAATGGAACCAGGGGTCACAATGTCTACAACTACAGCCATTTATTTATCATACAAAATAAACAGTGAACCTACAGGTGTCATCTGAGGTTTTATATGTGATGATGAAAAATAGTGGTAAATCTGGAAAAAAAAGGTTTTTGGGGGTATTAGTTTTTGTTTCAATACTGTAAACCTAACACTTTGCCATGAAAGAGCCATTAAACTCTTCAGATCTTTGGCTACTATTACCACCAGTGTGACGTAAATTTCCCACAGTAGGAGCTGAATCTCTGTGTGCTGGGTGACGGAAGTGGCTGCTCTTGTGGCTGCAGGAAACGGCCACTTTGCGGCCACTTTTATTAGCAGCTGCCATTGAGCAGCCACATCACAGCCACTTTTATTAACAGCCACCTTTTGAAGTGAATTTGTAGCTTTTGAAATGAATTTGTGCTCCAGTATCTTAATTATAAATGTTGGTAAATGGACCTTTAACTGGACAAAAGCAAGTGTTGTAGATTATTGATACTCTGTGAAAATGTAGTTTGACAATTTGGTATCTTGTTTGCCATTTGTGAGGAAGTACAATGCAAAACACAGCAGTCAGTACCGTTCATTTAGTTCATGTATATTTTGTTACATCTTTAACCATCCATCCATCCATTTTCTAAGCCGCTTCTCCATCAGGGTCGCGGGGGGGTTGCTGGAGCCTATCCCAGCAGTCTTCGGGCGGAAGGCTACATCTTTAACCTTTATTAAAATTGCACACAATTAAAAAATATAATAACAATACAAATAAATGCATTTATTTAATAAATATTTTTTGGCCATTTTCATATATTGCAAAAATATATTTCAGATATATATTTGAAATATACACTATATTGCCAAAAGTATTCGCTCGTCTGCCTTCACACGCATATGAACTTGAGTGGCATCCCATTCTTAATCCATAGGGTTTCATATGGTGTCGGCCCACCCTTTGCAGCTATAACAGCTTCAAATCTTCTGGGAAGGCTTTCCACAAGGTTTAAGAGTGTGTTTGTGGGAATTTTTGACCATTCTTCCAAAAGCGCATTTGTAAGGTCAGACACTGATGTGGGATGAGAAGGCCTGGCTCACAGTCTCCACTCTAATTCATCCCAAAGGTGCTCTATTGGGTTAAGGACGTGTCATGTTGGAACAAGAAGGTGCCAGCCCCAAACTGTTCCCAAAAAGTTGGGAGCATGAAATTGTCCAAAATCTCTTGGTGCTGAAGCGTTAAGAGTTCCTTTCACTGGAACAAAGGGGCCAAGCACAACTCCTGAAAAGCAACACCGCACCATAATCCCCTCTCCACCAAACTTTACACTTGGGACAATGCAGTCAGGCAACTAGTGTTCTCCTGGCAACCGCCAAACCCAGACTCATCCATCGGATTGCCAAATGGAGAAGCATAATTAGTCACTCCAGAGAACACGTCTCCACTGCTCTAGAGTCCAGTGGCAGCACTTTACACCACTGCATTCAACACTTTGCATTGCGCTTGGTGATGTAAGGCTTGGATGCAGCTGCTCAGCCATGGAAACCCATTCCATGAAGCTCTCTACGCACTGATTTTGAGCTAATCTGAAGGCCACATGAAGTTGGAGGTCTGTAGTGATTGACTCTGCAGAAAGTTGGTGACCTCTGCACACTATGCACCTCAGCATCCACTGACCCCACTCTGTCATTATACGTGGCCTACCACTTTGTGGCTGAGATGCTGTCGAATATGTGGAATATTTAGAAGTGAGGAAATGTCATGACTGGACTTGCACAGGTGGCATCCTATCATGGTACCACTCTGAAATTCACTGAGCTCCTGAGAGCAACCCCTTCTTTCACAAATATTTGTAGAAGCGGTCTACAGGCCTAGATGCATGGTTTTATACACCTGTGACCATGGAAGTGATTGGAACACCTGAATTCAATTATTTGGATGGTTGAGTGAATACTTTTGGAAATATATTGTATATATTTTCTCCTTATGGGAGACGAATCTTAATATTGCTGTAACTCATGAAAGGTTGGTGTCTGTTTCTGTTTAACACTACTCACACTCTATTTAAGGTGCTGAAGTAGACAACACATTTTGTTAAACTTGACAAGCAAGGATAATTAATCATAGATATTGGGTATCAATGGGTATTTTGGATTTAAATAATAATAAAGGACAAACAGAAAATGTGTATGGAAATAATAGGGAAAGCAGATCAGTTTTACTGTAGAAATTACAAGATTAAATGTTTAATAATGTAATGAACCTTTTATCTTCTAGAGGCTTGCTGTCTTATCAATTAAGAGTCCAAGTTTTTTGCATTTCCGTACTTTCTTTCTTTTTTGCTGTATTTGCTTTAGTAATGCTTTGGTGAAAATTATTTACTACATTTATTAATATTAATAAATCATGAACATAAACATTATTAAGACATAAGTAATGTTTACAAGGTATTTATTATTTATAAATTATGTTTGTTATTGTCAAATAAAGAACACATCATGTTTATTTAATCTTTTTTCTTCTTTAAATCTTCTTTGTAAATTCAACATTTCTTTACGATGTCTTTTTACAGGTATCGTGTAATTTTTCATGCCTTCTGACTTGGTGGCTGTGATGTGGCTGCTCAACGGCAGCTGCTAATGAAAGTCACTGTGATGTGGCTGCTTTGTGGTGTCAGCTAATAAAAATGGCTGTGAAGTGGCCGAATGTGGCTGCTCAAAGGCAACTGCTAATAAAAGTGGCTGCGATGTTGCTGCTCAATGGCAGCTGCTAATATAAGTGGCCATGATGTGGCTGCTTAATGGTGTCAGCTAATAAAAGTGGCTGTGAAGTGGCCGAATGTGGCTGCTCAAAGGCAACTGCTAATAAAAGTGGCTGCGATGTTGCTGCTCAATGGCAGCTGCTAATATAAGTGGCCATGATGTGGCTGCTTAATGGTGTCAGCTAATAAAAGTGGCCACAAATTGGCTGCGATGTGATGGTGAAGAGGCTGCAATGTGGCTGCTCAGTGGCAGCTGCTAATATAATTGGCTGCGATGTGGCTGCTCAGTGGTGTCAGCTAATAAAAGTGACTGCGAAGTAGCCGCAGTGTGGCTGCTCAGTGGCAGCTGCTAATAAAAGTGGCCGCGTTGTGGCTTCTCAGTGGCAGCTGCTAATATAATTGGCTGCGATGTGGCTGCTCAGTGGTGTCAGCTAATAAAAGTGACTGCGAAGTAGCCGCAGTGTGGAAGCTCAATGGCAGCTGCTAATAAAAGTGGCCGCGTTGTGGCTGCTCAATGGCAGCTTCTAAAAAAAAGTGGCCGCGATGTGGCTTCTCAGTGGTGGCTGAAAGTGGCCGCGATGCAGCTGTTCAATGGTGTCAGCTAATAAAAGCGGCCGTGATGTGGCTACTGAATGGTGTTAGCTAATACAAGTCGCCGTGAAGCGGCCGCAATGTGGCTGCTCAATGGCGGCTGCTTACTGCGACCACTTCCACCTGTCACTGGGGGCACAGAGATCTGATGGAACATTTCACATCAAGTCACTCTGAATGATTTTGTTTACATCTTAATCAATTACTTTTGCAGATATTTAAAAAAAATTGGAGGTCTCTGCCTGTAGCATATATGATCACTTACCCCCGACAGTAATTTAGACCTTTTAGACCTTTTACCTATTCGTAAAATACCAGAAAAGACATTGTTACACACTGCCTATGGGCTGCTATTGTAAGTGTGCTTTAAGTTGATGAATTTTATATTCTCTAACTAAGTACAGAAAAAGATCTAAATTACTGTCAGGGGTAAGTGATCATATATACTACAGGCAGAGACTAAGAGGGAATTCCAATGATTTAGAAGAACCACTTTTGGCTCCATAATGTATCTTAAAAATAGATATCTCTCTGAAGAGCCATTTTTCAAAATGAGATGCATGAGTGTGAAGAACCTTTTTTTAAAGTTTAAAGAACCTCAAGACCAATACACCCAAGCAAAGAACCATTGAGGGGCCTTTATTTTTAAGAGTGCAAGCTGTAGATTCAGCAGATCAAGATTATGTTTAAAAACCTGAAATATTCCTTTAAATAACCTCACATTAAAAGGCCATTTGAGGAACTGAAGGTAGGTGGTTCTTCTATGGCATCACTCCAAAGTATCCCTATGGCGTTTTTATTTGGAAAAATGTAGACAGACTGCAGTATTGGAGCATTAAACTTCAAGACTGTATGCTAGATTTATAACAATGAATATCTGTAAAGAAATTTCAATTTAAGAGGTCTGTGTCAGTGTCTCTAACACACACACACACACACACACACACACACACACACACACACACACACATTTTCTAAGCCGCTTCTCCCTCAGGGGAGCCTATCCCAGTGGTCATCGGGCGAAAGGCAGGATACACCCTGGACAGGTCGTATCAGTGTCACTGATTACAAATTTTAAATGAAGCAGATATGTCATTCTCTTGTGAATCTAGAGGATTATTTAACACACTCATTATACTAATATCATTTAATTAAGTTTATGATATTATCACTTTATGAAATTCATGACTCAGCTTCATGAAAGGGTCCAAGCCTGGTGACAGCATGAGGCATGGAACTGGTCTTAATGTAACAGTTGTACAGTCTTAATCCTGGTAAATGCCTCCCTGGTGGAAGCACAGGTGTTCAGGATTTAGGAGGCTGTGAAAACAGACAGGACGGTGGAACTAGACAGCAGTGGAATGTTTTTGGCTGCTGTGCTGGTAAATACATGTGGACAGGACTGAGTTCTTTGTCTCACTCTCTCTCTCTCCCTCTCTCTCTCTCTCTCTCTCTCTCTCTCTCTCTCTCTCTCTCTCTCTCTCTCTCTCACACTCTCTCTCTCACTCTCTCTCTCTCTCACTCTCTCTCTCTTCCTCCCTCTCTCTCTCTCTCTCTCTCTCTCACTCTCTCTCACACACACACACACACACACACACACACACACACACACACACACACACACACACACACACAGGTTTGTTTTTATACAGCATCAGGACTTGAGGATGCATTTGACCCCTATGATACACATACTGTGCTTGAAATGGTTTGTTTGATTGACTGAAAATGTATTGTTTATTATTCTAAATAAAACATTTTAAAAAATGTTTTAAAAAATTTTTTTTTTTAAATTTTCAGAACGATATACAACACATTCTCCATCAACCTGAAGAGCCATTTCACAACGCGAAGAACCCTTTAAACATTCAAATGGCTCTTTGAGTGTTCATTCTATGCACGCTTAAAAAAAAGGGTTCTTATTTAGTAGAGAAAATGGTTCTATATAGAACCATCAGCACTCAAAGAACCCTTTTCAGGATTAAAGAGTTATTTGCATTGCATGACATAATAATAATGGAGGGACCCTTTTTGGTGCTATATAGAACCATTTTCAAAAAGGTTCCATATAGAACCATATATTGCACATTGTAAAGAATCCTTTCACAAAGAACCTTTTAATTAGGCAAATGGTTCTTTGGGTGTTCATGGTTCTATATAGACCCACTTTCTTTACTAAAGAACCCTTGAAGATCCACCCCTTTTAAATATGGTTTTTGAGGAGGTGCTGTAAAGGGTTCTATGTAGAACCATTAGCACTTCTATTCTTACAAGCGTGGCATTGTAATAATTGAAGGACCCTTTTTTGGGGCTGTAAAGAACCCTTTTCAATCTAGTGGTTCTTTGAGTGCTCATGGTTCAATATGGAACCATTTCTTTACTGAAGAACCTGTGAAGAACCATCCTTTTTAGGGGTGTATATATAATATAATTGTAAATGTATTGTTTTCTAAGCCGAACCCCAACCTTAACATCTGAAATCAAAAATGAGCTGTTTTCCCCTTTCTTAAAACATTTTTGATCAGGATAGTGCTGGACGCATTTATCTTAGATTTATTTATATTTTTGTGCTAAAACAGTCTTAACAAAAACAAAACTTTGATGGCCGGAACTTATGTGGAGGTGTACTGGAGTGGCTTGTAAGTAAACTGCTCACACCTGCTCACACCACTAATCATGATTCACGGCGTGTTTCGCTCGCCTACAGAGACGCATAGTGGCACCACATGGCGCCCACACGATTCCTTATGCTCACAAACTCTAGTTACCCAACTACCAGATGACACACGCTTTCCACGGTGTTCTTTTTCGAAGCTGAGTAACTTCAGCACCGCGGACAGTTCCGCTCCTCGCCCGTACTGCATGTAAGAACAGCAAGGAACGATGACAAATTTCCTAACACTATAAATGGACTTTCTGCGCAGGACACTGGTCGTGATTTTAAGGGGTGGTGGTGGTGATTCAGGGGAAAGGAAAGGGGGGTGATCCTGTCTCTGTACCAGTCGTCATCGTTTTTATGCTTTCTGCACGAGCGTCCTTGTTCTGGACAGGCAGCAGGGGTGCACGGGACATACTTTATCCCCGCACGCCGTGTGAGCGCGCGACAGACTTCGGCGAAGATAAACCTCACGATGTTGCTCGAGTCTGTGACTGGAAGGGGTTAAAGGGGAAAAAAACAAGAGCGGCGTGCTCACTACTGCATTACATCATTCAGCCACCCCCTCCGTCCAGTTTTAGGGTTTAAAGCGAAACACTAGGTGGCATCATCAATGAGCAGAGGAGGAGGATCAGGAGGAGGAGGGGGTGGAATCGCGCCTTTGGTTGAGGTGCATTTCGACCGAGAAGCCGGCAAGCAAGCAAGCAGCGCTGCCATTCGCCTCGCGCAGCTCAGGGACGAAGAGAACGGGGGACACGGCAGGGAACACGGCGCGCGCTCGCCATGCGCAGGTGACAGATGCAGCGTCCTGCCACCAGATTGCTTCTCGAGATTAATCTCTGACCCCGTGGCGTTCCCAGACACCTTCCCTTAGAGGAACGATTGGACCCTCTTTCTTTCTCTCTCTCTTTGGTCTCGGAGAGTGGAGGATGCTCGCGCTCCGCTGCGTTGCTGCTGCTGTTGCCGGTGCTGCTGTCGCCGGGACCCCCCATTGTGTCGAGCTGCTGTTGCATGCGCGTGCCCCCAAAGCTCCATGGCTCCCTCATTAGGGGTCCCCTCGCGAAACAGGTGTCAGGGAAGTGACGTGGGCAGGCCCGGAAGCCGGAGGTGGGCGCTCGAGAGAGCAAGATGGCCGCGAAGTCCGACGGTCGGGGGGTCGTCACCGGCTTCGCCCAGCTGCACAACCTGGACGAGGTGGGCGCGGGCGGCGGGTGCGGCGAGGACGACCCGCGCGCGGGCAGCTCCTTCCACATCTGCCACTGCTGCAACACGTCGTCGTGCTACTGGGGCTGCCGGAGCGCGTGCCTGCACTACCTGCTTGGCAGGCAGCGGGGGGGCGGCGGAGGAGGCGGCGCACGCCAGCGGCGGCCCCCCGACGGCGAGGAGCGCCTCTGGCTCGACTGTCTATGGATCGTGCTCGCGCTGCTCGTCTTCTTCTGGGACGTGGGCACGGACGTGTGGCTGGCCGCCGACTACTACGCCAAGCGGGACTACCTCTGGGGCGGCCTCACGCTCTTCTTCGTGCTTGTGCCCTCGGTGCTCGTGCAGATCCTCAGCTTCAGGTGGTTCGTGCAGGACTACACGGGGGGCGGCCTGGGCTCCGTGGAAGGGCTCAGCAGCGGCCGCAGGGCCGCGGCGGGCTTGAGCGCGAGGGGCAGGTGCTGCCGCATCTCCGTGTGGGTCTGGCAGACGATCATCCACATCCTCCAGATGGGACAAGTGTGGAGGTGAGTAAAAGCGGCGCGGCGGGAGAGCTGTTCGCGTGGCGAGGAACCAAAGTTGCAGCGCGCGCCGTCGCCCCCTGCGCCCTCACTCACTGCCCAACTCAGCTTGCGTTTGGCAGCCGTCACCTGGTTTAAACCCCGAGTTCGGAGCGCGTCATGATCTCGCAGCCAGAGTCACGCCGGTGCGTAAACTTGCGCTCACTTTTACGCATCTCCAGCGCTTTGGCTTTGCTTGGCCAGACGGAGCTGCGCCGGCAAAGTTGTGCACTTTTCAAAATGACTATGTCGAAAAGGGCTCTGTGGAGCGTGAGAGAGCCACTATTCCCTAAAGAACATGTTTTTTTCAGTGGGGAGCCGTTTTTGTAATTGAGAAGTGCCTTGTACACTTTTAAGAATCTAGACCATTTAAAGGCTTCTCTGAAAGGCAGACGTCTGAGCCAAAAGTCTGCGTTTGTGAGATTGTAGATAGTCGGTGAGCGAGTCAGTGAGTGAGTGAGTGAGTGAAGAAGAGAGCGTGGCTATGAATGCTGAACAGGCTGGAGTAGTGATGATGAGGCGCGCGTGCACGGTGCATCTGAGGATCCATCGCCTCCCCTGAGGAGACCCGCTCTCTGCTGTTGAAACGAGCCGTTACTCCACCAGCCTTTCTGCTCGCTCTCTCTCTCTCTCTCTCTCTCTCTCTCTCTCTCTCTCTCTCTCTCTCTCTCTCTCTCTCTCTCCAACATCACCGTTCAAAGCGACGGTGTGTGTGAGGTGTATGTATGTGTGTAGAAGGCTTTTGCGTAATGTCTGCGCTCGGTGATCAGCGCTGTGAGTGCAGACAGAGCAGCAGACTAAACATCAGACCGTCCGTGCGTGCGTGTGTGTGCGTGTGTCTTCTGTTTGTGCGTGATAGACTACTCGGGGAAAATCTCTGCAGCAGACAGACGCAGTGCCGGCATGTACGCGCGCGTGTGTGCGTGAAGATTAAAAAATGGGCTGCTTGGTGTGGCGGAATGATGGTGCGGTCTGTTCCTGTGGTTATTTTGTGCTCGTCTCTCGTGTTTCTCGTTCGGCTCGGACTCGCGCGTCCATTTGTGCCGGTGTTTTAAAAAGCCACGCTCGCGATGATCAATGCCTCACGATTGTCATGATGTCATCGCTTTCGAGGTGGTGTGGAGCTCTCTCTCTCTCTCTCTCTCTCTCTCTCTCTCTCTCTCTCTCTCTCTCTCTCTTTCTCTCTCTCTCTCTCTCTCTCTCTCTCTCTCTCTCTCTCTCTGTCTCTTTCTCTCTCCCTCTCTCTCTGTCTCTTTCTCTCTCCCTCTCTCTCTCTCTGTCTCTCTCTCTGTCTCTCTCTCTGTCTGTTGTGTATGTTTATAATGATTTATAATATTATTTTATAATTTATAACATAATATGATATTTAGAATAATACATGATTATTATTAGTATTTATTTGCTTATTTTTCAATCCTGACATTCAGCTGGTTAGAACAATTGCATTGCTGAATGCATCATTTTAACAGCCAACAACAAAAAAATGAATGAATGGATGGATGGATGGTTGAACAAATGAATGAGTGTAAGAGCTGGATGCAGATAATGCACTCAAAATAAACTGCAATTAAGTGTCAGGTGGCTTGCAAAAGCTAGTAAACTGGAAAAGCTTATGACTGTAACATAATCATTCCGAGGTTTGATATTTTCTATGGAAACTCACAGTGTTTGTTTTGGGAACCAAATGCCTCTAAAAGCACCCTCACAGAAAGCTAATACAAGAAATGGTTATGAACATGCTGCCTGAGACATTGTATTTGTATGCCAGTTTTGATATAAGCATTTAAATGCCATCTGTAGCAAATATGTAGTGTCCAAGCCCTTCTGACATTGAACCAGGGTTCAGTCGTGTACATACAGCTTGTATAAACTCCATAGAAGAGGAATGCCAGCAGAATGGAGTGCTCTGAAGCACACACACATGAGCCTGAGGTCACAAGACCCCATGCCAGGTGTTGGCTAGAGGGGTATAAAGCCTCCCAGCATTGGGCTGTGGAGCAGAGGAACTGTGTGCTCTAGAGTGATGGAGCTTTGTCCAATATCTTATAGTTGAGTTGGAGTGGTGTTTGTGATCTAGAGCTAATCATCAAACATCAGTAACTGACATCACATATGCTCTTGTGGCTAAAAGCAATCAAATCCTCACAGCAATGTTCATCACAATGTCTAGTGAAAACCTCTCAAAGAAAGACACACTCCTCATTAATACACTTGATTTCTGTTGAAACATTAAATGAGCTGGTGTCCACAAACATTTGGACATGTAGTATGTATGGCACACTAGTATCTAAAGAAAAGTTATATTTTTCAGATTTGCCACTATTTTGCCATCATCATCACATTTACAAACTCTGAAGACACGTGTAGGTTCACCTGTCATCTTAGATAGTAAATAAAATGGCTTTATATGCATTGTAGTCATAGCAACCCCTGGTTCACATTACCACCACTGTTAAAAAAAATGTTTCTCTGCAATGATCCATTTCACATCAAGCAACTCTGAAAGTCTTTTACATCTCAGTGACTGAATTTTGCAGAAACGAAAAAGAAAAATCAGTAGGATTCTCTTTTAAAAGGGCAATTGACTGGGTAAAGCCTAGTTTGAGATCTGCCTCAAAATCCATGTTAGGTGGGAAACATTCTTCACTATGATTGTAATGGGCCTGTGTGTTTGTATAAATCTTGTGTTAATCTTAAAAGCCATTGGTGGATCTTCCAAAGAACTTGAATCTTCAAGCATTGCCTCTCCAGCATCACTCTCTGAGATTTTAATGTGACCAAATATTCCCAAACATTGTTTGGAGCTGACATCTTCCCACACTGCTGCTGTGTCCTTATTACAGTCGTTTCCACATTAAAGCTACTAAGACGGGGTGGAATAGCTCAGCCTTTTATTACCACACTCCACTTTTGGTCATAGGTGAAATGTTCTGTCAGCTGTCAGAGGTGTAACACTCTGTAATAAAAAAAAAAAGTAAACCAGTAGTTGTTTGACTAACAACTGAAAACACAGTAACATTAAATATGTTAGTATTTTATGTTGAAGAGACTTAATCTGTGGTCTCAATCTACTGCATTTGATTGAATGGAAATGTGTGGTATAACTCAAACATATCTTTTCATTTTTCTTGCATTTATTTGTCCCTGAGGTCCACATTCGTGTGGCTTTACATACCAAAAATTATCCTCCCTTTATCCTGATTAATCAGGCTGGTTTTGTTACTGTGCCTTTAATACTGATATATATATATATATATATATATATATATATATATATATATATATATATATATATATATATATATATATATATATATATATATATAAATGAGCTCTGTTCTGATGAGCTGCACATCATTGTATTACACCTAATTCAAAATGCAATCTTATAACTTCACTGTGTGTAGGCTAAATAGGTGATTATATGTTAATATGTTGGTAAAACTCAAGCTAAAAAAACAGGTTTCCATTATGTGGATGCTTTAAAGTTCATCAGGTTCATACAACTCCTGAGTGCAGAGATATAACACATTGAGTGACAGCATCACCAGCTGATGAGAAAACCACTCCTCCTCTGGAGTGCTTCTTTCTGCTAGCATGGTGTTAGCGTTGTAGTCTGCCACCAGAGCAAATGAGGCAGGCAAGACCCTAGGCTGACACCACTACCGTTAGCTCCACTAGCCAGAGAGGGTGAGCACTGTGGGGGGTAAAGGGGAGAAAAGCGCCTGAGGCATGCTTCCCCAGTCAGTTATGTACTGCACACCGAGCCCTTGGGCTGTGGAGACATGAAAACCTCTGTGTGTGTGTGTGTGTGTGTGTGTCGGCAGTCTGAGCAGCTCTGTAAGCCGACTGCACACACGTGCACACTTATGTTTATTGCTATCACGATCCACCTGACGTGCTCCGTCTGTCTGACATGCTCTGTGTGTTTCTGCCACATTCCAAGGCTATGTGAATCTCTAGGGAGCAGAGTGCAATCTCTGTGTCCTTTTTTCCCCCAAGCCATAGAGATGGCATACAGAGTCTGCCTCTGTTAAAGACTTTCCCTGGAGCTGCCACTTAATACTACATATCCCTGCCTACTCCTTCTGTAGCAGTTGGTGTAGCATAGAGGGTAATACTACAGCAGAGTGGGGTTCAATTCCCAATCTGGGTAATCACATCACATTACACCTGTAAGAGTACTTGGGCAAGACACCGAAGCTCCTGACAACAGCTTCTTCCAAATGCCTTAAATGTAAATGTACTCCATCATGTCCAGCTCTGAGACACTCTTCAGTCTTCACCAGCCATTTTTTCATCTGTGGAACATATTATTATTTTCTTTCTATTGTATTTGGGGGGGGGGGGGGGGCTTTGCAGTGATGTCATAGAACCTTTGGTTCATTTCAATATATTTATAATTTTTTAATCTTGATTGCAAGCACTTATCTGAAAGGTTCTTTAGGGAACCAAAAATGGCATCCTTAGCCAACACATTGAAGGCAAACAATTGGTTTTACCTCTTTTCAGAAGAAAATTGTTTGGTCAAGGGTTCTGTTAGCAAGGCTTTGGTTATATAACCGTGATAATTCCAAGGACCATTTGAAGGCATAAATTGCTCTTTGCATGACTAAATGGTTCTTCTCTAGAAAGGAAAATCCATTGTATATGGTTCTTTAACTCTCTTTCACACTAACCATGAAATGCAGTTTCTGCCTGTTTTAGAGGAAAAAAAATGTATTAAATGAAAAATGTCTGTGTCGATTTTCTTTTGAATGGCTACTCAGGGACCTTCAAAAAATGGTAAAACAAGCTTTCATGAATGGTTCCATATAGCACCAGAAAGAGTTCCACTATTGATACAAGGCGTAGGACCTTTTTTTTGGTCTTACAAACAACAACTCTTGTTCTAAGAGATTTTCACTAGAACCGTATATCCAAGACAAAAAACATTCAGAAGCCTTTATGTTCAAGACTGCATAGCCACCAAGTTAACTCCTGAAGATCTTTCCTACAGATTTCACCTCTAACCCAAATCTCAAAACCTCTAGAGATAGTGATTGTGTTTGAAACAGCATACTGTGTATTCTATAACACAAACTGCAAACACTATATACTACATCCTCCCCTTCATCATCAGTAGCATACTGTCCAGTATACAATGCAAGCCATATGTTGTACTACAGGGCAGAAGTGTGACTAGATCACTAACATCATGGACTGAGCCAATTAGACCCATCTTAAGACCCACCCCATATTCCTCAGCCCTCTATCACTGCTTAGCAACCGTTGCTACCCTCTTTTTATAGTTTGGTCAAGGGATGAGCCTTTTAAAAGACACCTAAATCCATCACAGAGGACAGGATGATGTTTTCTGTCTGTTTCCAAAGCCAAGAATAAACTTTAAAAATGTCAGCATTGGACTGTCTAGCTTCTAAACATACGTATTTTCATCCATTTGCAAGTGATTTCATTTTTATTACACTCGTAGTTGGTAATATGAGCTAGTTAGACTAAATAATAAGCAGTGTGACTCCACACAGGAGTCTGAGAAACAAGTGCTAAATGGATTGTTCAGCTAAGCCCAACTTTATTAGCTAAGTTACTGTTTAAACCACATTGTCTATGTAGTAGGTTAACTTTATTAAGCAAGAACACCAACTTTAAAACCATCAGAGAAAGCTGGTGTGGCTTCAAGAGTTCAGCAACATTTGAATACATTTCTTTTATTTTTCCATAATTTATGTATTGAATGCTGAAGCCAGTTGCTTATGTCAGTGATTACAACCTCCCAAAATGGCTGCACTGCATTATGGGGTGCAGTATGTCTGGGAACTAGCTCTGATTTTTTGCTGGAGCAGTATTTCATTGACATCTTTGGCATATTGAGGAAATTCAGGTCGGTCACATACTACACATTACTTGCTACTTTGGGCACAATTACTATGTGAGCAGTATGTAGTAGACTATTTTGAACATAGCCAGTCTTTAGCTGGATGAGGTGAGGCAGATTGGGATTGAAAGTGAATCCTGCAGGACGATAGATCTCTATGGATGGTTACCATTGCTCTACAGCAAAGAAACCAGTGTGTGCTACTGGACAGGAATGCAAAGGATGGCATATGTTTGATGAAGAAAATGAAATAAGAATAGGCAGCTGCCAAGTGACACAGAAACCCCTGAAGTGCATGATGCAAGGAGGGCAGTAGAGGTCACACACTGTTTTCCAAAATTACTACTACTAATGTAAATATACAGAGAGGTAAAAAGTTGAAATGAGACCTTGATGTGAGGAATGAGTGTCACTGAGTCGCATAAAGAGATTACTCTGGATTCTCTGATGGCTGCCTGCTGCTCGTTCATCCCATCACTCCATGAGAAACGTGCTTTACACTATTAAAAGTAAAGGCTCTTCAATGGTTCCTGACTTTGATGTTCAGTTCTAAGAAAGGCCTTTAATTGATATAGAGCCTTTACATTCTTTATACTTTAAAAAAGGTTCATCACACTTTCACACCTCATTTGCAAATAGTACCTTCTGTTTTTTTTCCCCCTCCTCTCTATGTGATCCTTAGCTGTGGGGTCGTCTTCTATCTTGGGGCTTCAGGGCTGTTTTGGGGGCAAAATCTCTTTTGGTCTACTACTATTATGCATGCAAGTCATCAGAGCATTCCTCTGCAGCTACCAATAGGCAGGTCACATGCGCACCGCCGGCTATAGCATGGTAGTAAGTATGGTACCTCATCCTGTAATAGGGACATGTTCCTACAATGCTGCATTACTTGTACCCTCCCCCCATTTTGAGGGAAAAGGGCAGGCAAGGAGTTAAGATATGCAAGTGTGACAAACCTTCAGGGGGAACCAAAGGTAATTCTTCTTTAATATTGCCTCAAAAATCCTCTTATACCTATCTTTCCTGTCTATGCTGTGGTTTTTCTATTTTTCCCCCTTTCCACTCCTTCCAGTTAAAAGAATTGCACTGCTCCTCTGTCCTCCCAAACCACTAGTTAGTCATAATGTGCTCCTTTGCCTTCGCTCCCTCTCCGCCTGTGTTCCTTTCACATAAAGCTCCACTTGACCTCCATTTCTGTCAAGGAAACTGGAGCATCTGTCGGCCTCCCCATTATTGCAGACTTTTTTTTTCTCCCCCATCTGTGATGGTTAGATCATGCCATCCGGCCCTCTCCTTCTTTCTCTTCTCCCTTTCTCTTTTTCTCTCTCTTTCTCTCTTTCTCTCTCACATTCTCTCTCTCTCTCCCAATCCTCCCAGCGCCATCTATCAGCTCTCCTAAACTCAAACGGACACATGCAGTGTCCCAATTCTCTCCTGTATCCCCTCTCACTGTCAGGGCTTTCATCTGAAGCTATGGTGTGGTCCCTTGGTGGTCACTGCAGAGCCTTTCTGGCCCATGCATTTGTGAGGCAGTAAGAGTGCTCAGCTGTAGTGGCATTTGGTATCAAGGCTTTATCCCCACCAGACCCCATATGTTATTCATGTTTCACTGAGCTGTTGATTAAATATCACTCATGGAATTAGAGCTTGGTTGGTTAAACAATGCTAAGACTGTCAGTGGATTAGTTCTGTGTTTTTATGGGAACGCTGACAGACACACACACACACACACACACACACACACATGCATGCACTGACACACACACACACATAAACAAAATGTTTTTGTACCTTGTCAGTATGCAGGGTCATCCATATATTACATGAGTATCTATATAAGATATAAATTCATAAATAAAATAATAATATGCTCATATATATATATATATATATATATATATATATACTGCTCAAAAAAATAAAGGGAACACTCAAATAACACATCCTAGATCTGAATGAATTAAATATTCTCATTGAATACTTTGTTCTGTACAAAGTTGAATGTGCTGACAACAAAATCACACAAAAATCGTCAATGGAAATCAAATTTATTAACCAATGGAGGCCTGGATTTGGAGTCACACACAAAATTAAAGTGGAAAAACACACAACAGGCTGATCCAACTTTGATGTAATGTCCTTAAAACAAGTCAAAATGAGGCTCAGTATTGTGTGTGGCCTCCACGTGCCTGTATGACCTCCCTACAATGCCTGGGCATGCTCCTGATGAGGTGGTGGATGGTCTCCTGAGGGATCTCCTCCCAGACCTGGACTAAAGCATCCGCCAACTCCTGGACAGTCTGTGGTGCAATGTTGGTGGATGGAGCGAGACATGAAGTCCCAGATGTGCTCAATCGGATTCAGGTCTGAGGAACAGGCGGGCCAGTCCATAGCTTCAATGCCTTCATCTTGCAGGAACTGCTGACACACTCTAGCCACATGAGGTCTAGCATTGTCCTGCATTAGGAGGAACCCAGGGCCAACCGCACCAGCATATGGTCTCACAGGGGGTCTGAGGATCTCATCTCAGTACCTAATGGCAGTCAGGCTACCTCTAGTGAGCACATGGAGGGCTGTGCAGCCCTCCAAAGAAATGCCACCCCACACCGTTACTGACCCACTGCCAAACCGGTCATGCTGAAGGATGTTGCAGGCAGCAGATCGCTCTCCACGGCGTCTCCAGACTCTGTCACGTCTGTCACATGTGCTCAGTGTAAACCTGCTTTCATCTGTGAAGAGCACAGGGTGCCAGTGGCGAATGTGTCAATCCTCCTGTTCTCTGGCAAATGCCAAGTGTCCTGCATGGTGTTGGGCTGTGAGCACAACCCCCATCTGTGGACGTTGGGCCCTCATACCATCCTCGTGGAGTCGGTTTCTAACCGTTGTTGTGCAGACACATGCACATTTGTGGCCTGCTGGAGGTCATTTTGCAGGGCTCTGGCAGTGCTCCTCCTGTTCTTCCTTGCACAAAGGCGGAGGTAGCGGTCCTGCTGCTGGGTTGTTGCCCTCCTACGGCCTCCTCCACGTCTCCTGGTGTACTGGCCTGTCTCCTGGTAGCGCCTCCAGCCTCTGGACACTACGCTGACAGACACAGCAAACCTTCTTGCCACAGCTCGCATTGATGTGCCATCTTGGATGAGCTGCACTACCTGAGCCACTTGTGTGGGTTGTAGAGTCCGTCTCATGCTTCCACGAGTGTGAAAGCACCACCAACATTCAAAAGTGACCAAAACATGAGCCAGAAAGCAGAGGTACTGAGAAGTGGTCTGTGGTCCCCACCTGCAGAACCACTCCTTTATTGAGTGTGTCTTGCTAATTGCCAATAATTTCCACCTGTTGTCTATTCCATTTGCACAACAGCTGTGAAATTGATTGTCAATCAGTGTTGCTTCCTAAGTGGACAGTTTGATTTCACAGAAGTTTGATTTACTTGGAGTTATATTGTGTTGTTTAAGTGTTCCCTTTATTTTTTTGAGCAGTGTGTATGTATATATATATATATATATATATATATATATATATATATATATATAAAACACATATGTTGTATTTCATATGTTGTAAATATGTTGTATTTCAATTCGTTTCTCATTATCTTATTGAAGTACTCAGTCTATAAGTTTTAAAATACATGATAAAATTACTACAGCTCTCAAAACCTTACCTCTCACTGAAAATTTAAACTGGCTCTCGCTATCTGCACTTTCGTGAACTAGCTTTATCAGTTCGAAGCAATAGTCTGTGAAACTTAAAGCAAGTAACAATCATTTGCATGTCTATAGATAAGCATTTCAGAGTGAGACAGTGGCTGAAATAGACAAATTTCATGCTATCCCATCTTAAGAAATTATATAATTATTTTTTATCACTGATGTAATTCAGGTAACTGTCCTCAACCAGTCAACCTCAACATGTTGCCTACAGCACTGATGACTGGTTTTATTGGCTGACTTGACTAATCTTGCAACCCCTATTTCAAGAACCTGTATATAATAATAGATCCTATAGTGCATTTTAAATGGGTCACTACTGATATGTAATAATTATTAATATACAACCCCAATTCCAATGAAGTTGGGACGTTGTGTAAAACATAAATAAAAACAGAATATGATGATTTGCAAATCCTTTTCAACCTATATTCAATCGAATACACTACAAAGGCAAGATATTTAATGTTCAAATAGATAAACTTTATTGTTTTTTGCAAATATTCACTCATTTTGAATTTGATGCCTGCAACATGTTCCAAAGAAGTTGGGACAGGGGCATGTTTACCACTGTGTTACATCACCTTTCCTTTTAACAACACTCAGTAAGCGTTTGGGAACTGAGGACACTAATTGTTGAATTGTTGAAGCTTTGTAGGTGGAATTCTTTCCCATTCTTGCTTATTGTACAAATTCAGTTGATCTACAGTCCGGGGTCTCCATTGTCATATTTTGCGCTTCATAATGTGCCACACATTTTCAGTGGGAGACAGGTCTGGACTGCAGGCAGGCCAGTCTAGTACCCGTACTCTTTTACTAAGAAGCCACGCTGTTGTAACACGTGCAGAATGTGGCTTGGCATTGCCTTGCTGAAATAAGCAGGGACGTCACTGAAAAAGACATTGCTTGGATGGCAGCATATGTTGCTCCAAAACCTGTATGTACCTTTCAGCATTAATGGTGCCTTCACAGATGTGCAGGTTACCCATGCCATGGGCACTAACACACCCCCATACCATCAGAGATGCTGGCTTTTGAACTTTGCGCTAATAATAATCTGGACAGTCCTTTTCCTCTTTGGCCCAGAGGACACAACATCCATGATTTCCAAAAACAATTTGAAAGGTGGACTCGTCAGACCACAGAACACTTTTCCACTCTGCGTCAGTCCATTCAATGTTGGTTTTCTGCCTTGCCGCTTACTTGCAGAGATTTCTCCAGATTCTCTGAATCTTTTGATGATATTGTAGACTGTAGATGATAAAATCCCTAAATTCCTTGCAATTGCACGTTGAGAAACATTGTTCTTAAACTGTTGGACTATTTGGTCGTGCCCCCACCCCCATCCTTAC
This sequence comes from Pygocentrus nattereri, assembly GCF_015220715.1. Classification (NCBI taxonomy): domain Eukaryota; kingdom Metazoa; phylum Chordata; class Actinopteri; order Characiformes; family Serrasalmidae; genus Pygocentrus; species Pygocentrus nattereri. The sequence goes on along the minus strand of NC_051214.1, from coordinate 31,259,566 downwards.
TTGTGAACGACTGAGCCTTTCAGGGATGCTCCCTTTATACGCAATCATGACACTCACCTGTTTCCAATTAACCTGTTCACCTGTGGAATGTTCCAAACAGGTGTCTTTTGAGCATTCTTCAACTTTCCCAGTCTTTTGTTGCCCCTGTCCCAACTTCTTTGGAACGTGTTGCAGGCATCAAATTCAAAATGAATGAATATTTGCAAAAAATCTATAAAATTTATCCGTTTGAACATTAAATAGCTTGTCTTTGTAGTGTATTCAATTGAATATAGATTGAAAAGGATTTGCAAATCATAGTATTCTGTTTTTATATATGTTTTACACAACGTCCCAACTTCATTGGAATTTGGGGTTGTATGTCACTACCTATGTGTAATAATTTTCAAACCTAATACTTAGCCTAACCCTAACCTTAACCTCAGGATGAAGACTTGCTTTTACCCAGTCAGTGCAAATTAATGAAACATGTAGCTATTGTGAAAAGTCCTTTACCTGATCAGGATCATTTGTTGATCTTGTAGATTAGCCATTTCTATGCTCTGGTTTTCCTACAAAGTCAAGCAGAAAATGTATGAAAACAAACTCAAACACACACAGACATACACAGTTGGTGGTAGAAACCAATGGGGAGTGTGCTTGACACTCTTACTGAAGCCCGCCAGACACTGTTACTTTCTCCAGTGACTAGCACAGTGCCAGAAATCTCCCTCATTACAGTTTTGGTTCCATACAGCCTCACATGTCTTTGGTACATTCAGACTATTATATTAGCACCAAGTAGCCTTGCCAAAGTTTCAGCTGCCATAATTGGCTCTTGCATGTGAAGCAGCAACCTCTAGATTTATTTATGTATGACAGGACATACACGTGAACAGCCTTGTTTTTTTCTGGAGCAAGGCAAGGAAAAGTAGTGGTGTACCTGTTTAAGAGCAATATATGTAGTTTAACAACCCTGTCAAGTGCTCCTTCTCACAGCGACCACTGGCAAACCTAGCGGCAGGCCATTCAGCAGTTTCCACCTGCTCACCTGTCCTCAGAAGCAACCAGCACACACACACACAAACGCTGCAGGCCTACAAAATATATTGTTTGTTAAACATTGTTCCAAAATTGGCCTTAGTGATACTGAGATGCCTGAAGGCTGCACTATACAAATAATTGAACTGAACCTGCACTGTATGTCCAAAAGTTTGTAGACATCTGCTCATCCTCTGAAATCAAGGTTATTAGTAGTTTATCCTCCTTTGCTCCAGCTTTCCCAGGATCCCAAACTCCACTCCAACTCATCCTAAACATATTGGATAGTCTGTCATCACTCCAGAGTACGCTCCACAGACCAACACTCAGGGGCTTTAAAAACTGCTAGCTGACGCTTCACATGGGGCATGGTGACCTTAGGCACTTGTGTGGCTGCTCCAGAGCATCATAATCTATTAGCAGCGCTTTTCCCGGAGATTTTACAATTTCTATTTGCACAGTTGAATGCCTGTGTCAGCAATGGGTGCATTTTAAGTAGCTGAATTCAGTAATTAGATGGGCTGTCGGGATATCTTCAGGCATATAATATTTCTGTCTTTGCAGTCTTATAATTACACTGTATAAATTGACTAATTATGAGGAATATTGGACATATTGCCTGCATTTAAGACATTTTCTCTTGCCTAGAAATTGTTTGCTACTGTGAATTGTGTTCTGTGAGTGTGTTGATCAGTCTCAGATGTTCCACAGAAGCATACTTTAATTTTATTCATGACTCAAGGCATTCATATAAAAGATGAACATCAATTATGTTGCTTAAAATAAAGCAGGCCAGCCTTTGTTGATGTCACATCTAGTGTTCACTACTGTGCTTTCGACCATAATATAGTATTGTTCAAAAGACATAGACCAGCTTTCATTTATTCCCTCTCAAAAAGTAATTGTTCATTTTTTCAGCATTAGGGAAAAAAGAAATTTTACTGTCCACTCTTTGTCTTTATTAAAGCTTCCATCCCTTTTGGCAGACTTGCTTTCCGTTTTTAAAGAAATCTGCAGGGATATTTTTTCCCACCTTGAAAGTTCAGTCTTAGACGTTGGTTGCATTTTCTGCTTCACACGATCCAAGTAATCCCAAAAACACACAGTAATGTTAAGGTCTGGACTCTGGGGTGGTCAGCCACTGTTCTGAGAACATCAAAAGCTTCTTGTTTGATTTGCAAATTTTCTTCTTTTGTGTGTATTTCCTTTCCTCAGTAACAGCTTCTTGAGAGCTACAGAGTTTTTCAGATCTGATCCGGAAGAAGGGCTTGATTTTTTCCTACCTCTCAAAGACGCTTTTTTCTGATGGTGACTGTATCAGTGGTCTACCAGGTCTTACACAGTTATACATTTTTATGAGTTCATTTTTGTGCATCTTTTCATAATTTAATTTAATAATAAAAATGTTTTTTTTTTTTTTTCAAAAATAGAATTTTTGAAATCCGTTTTTGGAAATTCCTATTTAACTTTTTTCCTCTGACCTTCCTCTTCCATATGCAAATGAATTATCTTGTATGTAATTTCAGAAACATCTCCTAGATGACTGGAGATGAAATAATGAAAGGTGGTCTCTGATTTCTGCACACTACAGTAGATAGCAATAAAATTGCAATGTATTATACAACCCTAAAACACATACACATATGCACATATTCACTCTGTCTCTCTCTCTCTCTCTCTCTCTCTCTCTGTCTCACACACACACACACACACACACACACACACACACACACACACATATATATATATATATATATATATATATATATATATATATACTATCTCTTGTGTACAGCCACTTTTCTAGTGAGGAAGAGCATTTAGAGCATGGCCTTCCTCAAGGCTATTCAAGGCAACCATTGTTCTCCCTCAGTGAAAGCTTTTCAATGCAGACCCCCTGCCTGCACCATTATCATATGTAGTCAAAAATATAACAGATCATATCAGTCAGCTGTGGTGCTTAGCAGTTGCATGGGTTTGTGATATATGATCCATACATGCCAGTAAGCATGACAAATAGTCGCAGTGTGTGTGCTAAGGCTCAGTTCTGGCCCAAACTGTAGGGGGGAGGATAATATGAGTGATTGAGTCACGTGGGCATCATCTGCGGCAATAAGTGCCAAATACTCAGTTGATACTTATGAGTAATATGCGCATGTTTTCGCTTGTTGGTGTTAAGACTGTAATGGCTAATTTACGTGCGTTTGTGTTGGCTTGGCTGTAAATTACGGTGACTAATTTGCAAGTCTGTTTACCAATTGGACCGCAAAGTGCCGTGAATAATTCGAATGTGTTCTATCGCACCATCTGGGTTTAAGATTATGACTGTTTTTGTTGTTGTGCACCAGCGCTCCTGACAGCTAACAAGTTCTGGACAGTTTCTGGAACTGAGTGAGAGACACAGAGCGCTCGATGGAGCATGTTTGTGGACATGTCTTACAAATACAGCCTGGCTCGTGAAACTCCCTGTTCCCTCTCCTTGAACACCCTCCAAGCTGTCAGACTATTTAAAGGGTCCATGTCCTATTCCAGTGCTGTTTTATTGAATTTTTCCCTGAGGTATATCTGCAATGTTCGAATTGTTATTATTTTTATTACCATTTTCCAACTTCTGTATATCTCTTAGAAAAACAGGGTGTTTTTTTTTACTGTGTTTTAAGACAGAACACTACTAAAGTCATCATTCAGTAGTCAGCATCACTCCCATATTAGGAACTCTGTGTCTAAGTTGGATTCCTTTCAAACATTTTTGAAAATTTCTTGCTGTCCATGTGGTAAAAAAAAACTGTTCCAAACATGAACCTGATACATTTTGTTCTTAATACATTTTTCATGTGAACATTACTGGATGCTCTTAATTATGAGGATGTCGGGGAGTCAAAACATACATTTTGCACTAAACTGACAAAATACTCTGAACAAACCAGCAAACTGTTAATAGTAGACTTGCTTTCATGTGATGTCTTATTGATGATAGCTTATTATTTGTATGTGTGTAACAATGTATGAAGATTGTTAAGCAGTCATATTTTGACTCCTTAACAATCTCAGTTCAGAGGATTCAGTGTCAATCAGTGGAAAAATTTGCATAGGAAAAACTTCAGGTTTGAAACATTTTATTCACCCTGTGGCGCAATAGCAGTGACTTCATGTCACGATTGGCTCCTCCCAGTCCGGTCCATGTGCATTTGTTTTGGTCTAGTCCATGTGCTTTTTGTTTTGATCCTAGTCCAGCCCCTTGTTTTGTGACTCCGCCCCTGATTGTCACCACCTGTTTTCCACCTGTCCCTCATTATCCCTGTGTTTTATAAGCCCTGTGTTTTCCCTTTGTTTAAATTGTTGTTTGGGCTGTTGTTTGATGTTAGATGTGCTGTTTGTTTGATGTTTGAATTGTTGTTTGATTGTTTTGTTGGAAGTGTTTGGTCTCGTGGTTGTATTTCGTCATGTCTGTCCCTCCTGCTCTTTGTATTGGCTACCTGAACCTGGACTGTCTTGACCCTGATTTTGGATTTGCCCGTAATAAATCTCGCTTGTCTCCGTACATGCGTCTGCCTCAGCATCGCTCCCCATCATTACACTTCAGATGCCTATGTGAGCCAGAAATCTTTTTTTCCCTGCACTATGATATATTTCCTAGAGAAACACAGTACCAAGAGGAGTCTTTAAGTCAACTGAATGTTTTCACTAGGTGATATGGGAATATGACATTGTGATGGCTCTTCATGATGTAATCAAAAACAAAAAGACTTATTAGAGGCAGGCAAAAGTAATTTTAATAGAAAATGTTATAGTTAGATTTTTGTCTTTTAAGTGATAATGGATAATATGAATAGGGACATGCAATAGCAAGGTAATAGAAAAATAACTGAGAGCTGATGCCCTGTATTGAGTCTCACTTGAAAAGCAGCTCAGGCTGAGTCTCTTTTATAACATCACTGTGCATGCAGGGACCTAAGCTACGGTGAGTTGAATAGGCTGATATGTGTAAATGCATTTGTTTTTGTGACAAAAATAGTGAATTCAAAGAGAGCTATTTTTGTAACGTAATGGACTGTATAGAGTGGAGATTGAACATGTTCACGTACTACATCAAATAGGAAAATGTTTTCTCTGATACTGGCCCTTTAAAGATTTTGCATTTGCATTTCTGTAGGTTAGCGAATAGTATTCTCGTTCAAGAGATGCATTTCAAGGATTGCAAAACTACAGGGTCATGGCTGGGGAAAAGCTTTTTCTTTATTCGCTCTAGCTGATGGCAGTCCCTGGGCCCTGTGTTTGAAATGGTACCTCCCAGGCCATTTCCAATCTCATGCTTCAGTCAAATGGTCTTTTCATTCTGGACCTTGAGGCATGTTACTTAAGGCGTGTGTGTACTGTCAGGATGTAAGTGTGTGTCAGGCTGCAAGTGTGTGTATTGCAAGACTGCTCTTTCTTGTGTTCACTCAGTGTGTGTGATGGCAGATAGAAGTCTTAAGGGCCTTAAGGGTGAGAGAGAGACAGAATTTTCTGTTCATCTATTCACTGCTCACCCATTAGCCCTCACACTCTCCCCCACCAGCTCACTCACTGATGCCAATGTGTGCGTAGCATTTTGCAGTAGGTTTGGAGCGAGGTACTATTTTATGATTGCTATTGTTGTTTAGAAAAACGTTATCCATAAGGTAAAAAGACACAATTCTTTCAAATAACTGTAAATGCCTACCAGTCCATCTTACATTGTTCCAGAATAGTTGGTGCAAGCCTGTATATATCTAGGAGTGACCCACTATGGAATTTTCTCATGCCTTCTGCTTACCAGCCTTTTCTTGAATAATAACTGTGAAATCTGTATTGCAGCTGTCTTGCAGGGCGGCCTAATGCGTGCACCACTCTAGATCTGATGTAGATGGAATATAATAATATGGCCATTTACTATATATATATATATATATATATATATATATATATATGTTATATAATATACAGTTTTCTACAAATTTTAACATCCTCTGTTAAATTACATGCTTTGTTGATATTCTGATGGCGCATACACATCATCTATAAGCAACAAACATATATATGGCATTTTACTTGTAATTTAAAGAGCACGGTATCAATTTGTTTCCATTATGTTTTCAACAAAAAGTAATTCAACCTGGGGCAGCCGAACTTTTGCACACACCTCTGCCCCAACCCCAAATGTAGTCGATAAGTCAAGACTGATGTCTGAAATTTCCTTCAGTTGTTTATCACTGGAGTTTCAGGGCCCATATAGCAGTGAAGCTTATAGCCACCCATTAGCACGCTGCAAGCTTAAATCCAAACTGGCACAAATTGTTAAGAAATCTCATCCAGATTTTTGTATGTGGTTTCTGACACTGTATAACAAACTGTTGAATATATATTTCTAAAAATGCTCAAAGGCATGATGCGTCAATGAAGCGGTCATCTTGCAACCTAAATTTGGAGTCTGAATTAAAGGTCTGCACTAGAAGTGTGAACCAACCTTGTAACCATGAGTTTGACACCCAACCTTAATAGGCCCAATCCCACTTGCATGCGCTAATGGATGTGGATTATCATTGATATCATTTACAAACTTATCTGAAAGTCGAGTCTAGGAAGAATTCGAACACTGTCTGTAGTAGCTGCTGCAGAATGGCTGTGTCCACGGTAAATGCAGAAAAGACTACTGTCCTCCTTCTATTATAGCTCAAAATACTATTGCAAGCTCTGTATGTGACCAGTGCACTTTTTATCTGATGTAACTACCAAATCATAACTACAATGAAGTTGTCCCTGATTCATTCCCTCCCCAAACAGTTCCCTCTCCTATAGCAAGGTTTCTTTTTATTTCATCCATGATGAGCAGTTAGTAAGACTAGCTTTATTGTGCACACACTAGATTATACTAGAGAGAGAGCACGCACGAGAGAAAATGTGTGAGAGTGTGTGAGAGTAGGTGTACTGCTTCAAATGAAAACAAATCTCAAATTTGAGAAACTCAATAAAAAACAAACCTGAGCCTGACTGTTGTTGAACATGAAACGCTGGCCTGAACCCAGCCTGAAACCTGATATTTTGCTGGGTTTCTCAGGTTGAGTAGCAGAGCTCCAGCTGAACTCAGTTTGAAGCTGTGATGATTTAGGCATGCAATTTGCACTGTGCTAATATGTAGCTACATTAGCCTTACATCTCCAGTGCAAACAGCTACAGAAGAGAACTTTGGACACCAAACATTTTTTAGCTGAGCAACTACATCATTCAAACATTTGGAATTACTGGTCATATTAATAGTTGTTGTTTCATTGATAAATAATTTATACAGTGCGGATGTAAATATTACAAGCTAGACACCAGAATGTATAAAATGTTTTATTTAGCCTTTCAAGTTTTTGAGAACAGCAAGAACTTATTTATTGTTACAAATTAGACCATAATAATCTATTTATCGTCATTTCTTGATGTGTTATTTGCTTTGAGATTTGTTGACCATATTTTAAAACTGTAAACTTTATTCATCCAAAATTATACAACTTCTTTCTCAATGTTACTAACGTCTCTAATGGTACAGCTTTCCCAGCCATGGAATCATCTATAGTTCTCGTCATCATTCTGGACACACCTGAAATTTCAACAGCTTCCTACTAATTAGTTGAACTATATGAAGCTGTAGAGTAGAAGCGTCTTAATAGAATCATTTTATACACATACCTGCAACAAATTTGCTTTTATGTTATCGAACAGTGATTCCATTCTTTTAAAGTGATAGCCAAACTATCTATAACCAAATTTCTAATCTATTCATTATTGTTAACCTTCTTCAAAAACAGGCTGTGCTTTTTATCCTGGTCTTACTGTGCCATTTGTTCCAGCACCAAACAACATTTAAAATCATTTATCAAGTACTTCCACTGTGATCGCAAGCCAGCTGAAGCAGAAGGCCTGTGTGAATGTGTGTGACTCTTCTTCTGTTGTGTGAAGAGTTGCACTCACAATATTAACGCTGCTTAATGATCCCAAAGTGCCACAGTGTCTCTCTCCTTAGCTCCTTTTCAACTAGAAAGCAGACCGTTTTTTAGTCCTGCGCCTCCAAGTTTGATGCACACGGAGCTGTGCTCAGCACACTTTATAGGTGGAACTTTTGGAGATTAGGCTATGTTTAATCAGTGGGGTCTTTGAAGAGAAAAATAGAGGGAAAGCTTAACTTTTATCTGCGAGCCAGGAATAAGACTGACAGGAAATCCTTTCAGCATAGGAGAGCAAGATATCCCTAGAAATCCAAACCAAACGATTCTGTTGCTTCAACACTGTGAATGTATTGGCTTATATATTTATTTTCTGCTATTTTTGTCTGCGTGAGTGGAACAGCCAGAGCCAATTTAGACATTCCTGCACTGCTAACAGGGATTCCCTGTTCTCTGCCTGTACTATCCACACCTAACACTGCCTAACTCTGCCTAATCTGCACATTCAGTCTTTTAAGCAATTATACCATGCAAAACTGGCTTAGTGCAAGTTTGAAAGTAGTTTGACTGCATTGCTAATGCGCCATATGTTTGGTGTGCTGGCACTAGAGGAAAGTCTATAAATTCTTTAAATCTTTTTAAATCCCTTAAAACTTTTTCATTGGGTATATACACAATTTTGCAATGATATAAACTGACAAGAAGTAATGGAAGCTTGTAGTTACCATTGTTAGCAACTTACTTGGTTAAAACACTGTATGACATATTGAATAACAGTATGTTTATATTAAATGTTAATAAAGGCTGCAGAAGGACAGAATAAACATAGCATTTCTAAATCAAATTTTGCCCATCTCCATAGCTGTATGGAGCATAATTGTTAAAGAGGGGGGCAATGTATTGTTGGTAATTAGCTCAGTCTCGCACATCTTGCAAATCTAACCTTTAAAGCTATATTATGTAATTTTTGGGGATTTGGAGACCTCTCTGGTGGAAATACGTAATTGCATGCAACATGCGAAGAACATTTTATAACATTGGTTGTGCTTCAAGCTTCCACAAGCAGATGAATCTAACTTTTGAGAGTGCATTGAATGGATATTCAAGGAGAACTCAGTAAAAAACTTTATAAGTGATGTCATCATGTCTTCATCAGTATAACGTTGATTTTGAAGACCTACACATCCTAAAAAGTCCTTCTTTTTGGACCAGTGCATGTGATGTTAATACATAAAGACACAAAACTCCCACTAAATCACTAAATGATTATTTCGGGCTTTACAGGGTGACTCACAGTGGCACACCATATTTTAGTGTGTTCTTTTTTCTCCATACTGAGTGAGGCTATTATTTTAAAATTTTAACCAAAAATATTACATAGTACTATTTTAATTGAATTGAAATATAGTCAGTCTAAGAAACACACACAGGCACACGCACATACACTACACACAGACACAGTTATTGGTACCTCTACATTCAGTACCTTGTACAAGCTTCTTTTGCCAACATACCCTTCTCCTTTAATGCTTATTAAGCAAAATAGTTTTTTGCAGGATGCTTATACAGAAAAGAGTCTATCACAAAAGGCCCTGGGAACCGTATTAGTATGCATGGCACCATGGGTGCTGTGATGTACAAAGAGATTTTAAATTGAAAAACTGTTTTCCCCTGCCTGCCAAATGCTAAAACTGGGTCATGGTTTGATCTTCCAGTAGGACAGTGATCCAAAACTTGCTTCCAAATCTACAAAAATGCTGTAATGACCATAAAATTGTCCAAGCCCCTTGACTTAAACTTCACTGAAAACCTGTTGGGTTTGAGCTGAAGAGGAGCATCTAAAAGACAGGACTGAGGATTTAACATCGAGAAGTGCTCTCAGATTCCTTGGTCTTTATTCTCTAGTCTTATTATCTTATTAAGCATTCAAGGAGAGGGGTATGTTGGCAAAAGAAGCTGGTACAAGGTACTAATTGTGTCTGTATATAGTGTGTGCATGTGCCTGTGTTTGTTTCTTAGACTAAATATATTTTGATTCAATTAAAATAGCACTATGTAATGTTTTTTTGTTAAAACTGAAATGAAGCCTCACTCAGTATGGAGCAAAAAAAAAAAAAAAACACCAAAATATGGTGTGCGTGAACCACTGCGAGTCACCCTGTAAAGCCTCAAATAATCAGAGGTGGACAAAGTACACAAATCATGTACTTCAGTTAAAGTAGAGATACCCAAGGTAAAATGCTACTCCAGTAAAAGTAGAAGTCCGTACTGTAGACCTCAACTTGAGTAAAAGTGCAAAAGTATTTGCCTTCAAATGTACTTAAGTATCGAACGTAAAAGTACTAAAAGATTAATTATGGTTCTGATGTCCTGTTATCATTTTTATAACAAGACTTGCTTCATGAACTCATTTTGGGTGAAAATCCTCCAGTGTCTCTCTTGGTAAACCAGTCTTTTAATAGAATCTCATTAATTAGTGATGCTGATCTCTATTAAAATGATCATAAGCACGAAACACTGAAGGTAAACCGTTTCCATCAGGTAGAACCGAGTGGCTCTGAAATCACTTTTACAAACAAGCAAAGTTTCAGTTTAAGATTACTTTATAAATTAGTTACAAGTTGAATAAAAACTTGCTTTAAACACAAGTTCACAAATGAGTTTCCTTTACTATATTGATCTGTAGGTTTTTGTTCATAAACATAAACTAACCGAAACTAATTTACTATAAAATGAAAGTGTTTGTATGAATTCAGAAAAAAAGAAACATGCCAGTCACAGCTGCATGTGTACATAATTCTATACTGTGGTCTATTTACACAAAGTTAGGTTAGTTCATCATTTAGGTGACGTATGTGCTCCCAAAGTTTTACGCTGCTGCACTGATGTTGAACCATGTGCTGCACTGGGTCGGTATAATGCTTTGTGGCTCTTTTGTTTTGACATGTTACATTTTTTATACACACAAAAACCAAAAGAAACGACAGATGTCTCAAAATGTAGTGGAGTAAAAAGTCAGATATTTGACTTTGAAATGTAGTGGAGTGAAAGTAAAAAGTCGCCCAAAATGGAAATACTTAAGTAAAGTACAGATACATGAAAAAACTACTTAAGTACATTAACTAATTACATTTACTTAGTTACTGTCCACCACTGCAAATAATCCATTTAAACTCACAGGCGGATTTGGTGGGAGTTTATGTATTGTCCTGATGTATTAACATCACATGCACTGGCTCAAAAAGGACTTTAAGATGTTTAGGTCTTATATTCAAAATTAATGTTATACTGATGAAGACATGATGACAGTGTTTAATTCACTCACATCCGAAGAAGACATGTCATTCATAGGGTTTGTCATTGAGTTCTCCTCGGATATTCATTCAACGCACTCACAAAAGTCAGAATCATCTGCTTGTGGAAGCTTGAAGCACAACCAATGTTATAAAATGTTGCATACAATTACATATTTCCACCAAAGAGGTCTCCAAATCCATCCCATCCATCCATCCATCCATCCATCCATCCATCCATCCATTATCTTCCGCTTCTCCGGGGTTCGGGTCGCGGGGGCAGCATCCTAAGCAATGAAGCCCAGACCTCCCTTTCCCCAGCCACTTCCACCAGCTCTCCAAGGGGGATTCCGAGGCGCTCCCAGGCCAGCTGGGCGATATAGTCGCGCCAGCGTGTCCTGGGTCTTCCCCGGGTCTCCTCCCAGGTGGACTCGCCTGTGACACCTCCCGAGGGAGGCGTCCAGGAGGCATCCTAACCAGATGCCCAAACCACCTCAGCTGGCTCCTCTCGACGTGAAGAAGCAGCGGCTCTACTCCGAGTCCCTCCCGGATGACTGAACTTCTCACCCTATCTCTAAGGGAGAGTCCAGACACCCTGCGGAGGAAACTCATTTCGGCCGCTTGTATTCCCAAAGCTCATGACCATAGGTGAGGGTGGGAACGTAGATCGACCGGTAAATCGAGAGCCTTGCCTTATGGCTCAGCTCTTTCTTTACCACAACAGACCAGTAAAGAGCCCGCATCACTGCTGACCCAGCACCAATCCGCCTGTCAATCTCCCGCTCCCTTGTACCATCACTCGTGAACAAGACCCCGAGATACTTGAACTCCTCCACATGAGGCAAGAGCCTATCCCCGACCCAGAGAGGGCTCTCCACCCTTTTCCGCCTGAGAACCATGGTCTCGGATTTAGAGGTACTGATTCTCATCCCAGCCGCTTCACACTCGGCTGCAAACCGATCCAGCGAAAGCTGAAGTTCGCGGCCTGATGTCCCCAGTAGGACCACATCATCTGCAAACAGCAGCGATGTGACCCTGAGGTCACCAAACCGGACACCCTCCATCCCTTGACTGCGCCTAGAAATTCTATCCATAAAAATTATGAATAGAATCGGTGACAAAGGGCAGCCCTGACGGAGTCCAACTCTCACTGGGAACGAGTCTGACTTACTGCCGGCCATGCGAACCAAACTCCTGCTTTGTTTGTACAGGGCCTGAATGGCTCGTAGCAAAGAGCCATGTACCCCGTACTCCCGAAGCACCTCCCACAGAATACCCCGGGGAACACAGTCGAATGCCTTCTCCAGATCCACAAAGCACATGTGGACTGGTTGGGCAAACTCCCATGAACCCGCCAGAATCCTGGAGAGGGTGAAGAGTTGGTCCAGTGTTCCACGACCAGGGCGGAACCCGCACTGTTCCTCCTGGATCCGAGGTTCGACTATAAGCCGGACTCTCTTCTCCAGTACCCCTGCATAGACCTTGCCAGGGAGGCTGAGGAGTGTGATTCCCCTGTAGTTGGAACACACCCTCCGGTCCCCTTTTTTAAAAAGAGGCACCACCACCCCAGTCTGCCAATCCAGTGGCACCGCCCCCGATGTCCACGCAATGTTGAAAAGGCGTGTCAGCCAAGACAGCCCCACAACATCCAGAGCCTTGAGGAACTCAGGGCGGATCTCATCCACCCCTGGAGCCTTGCCACCAAGGAGCTTCTTAACTACCTTAGCGACTTCGGCCTCAGTAATGGACAAGCCTATTCCCATGTCCCCAGACTCAGCCTCCTCACTGGAGAACGTGTCGGTGGGATTGAGAAGGTCCTCAAAGTACTCCTTCCACCGCCCAATGACGTCTTCAGTCGAAGTCAGCAGCACACCATCTCCACTATATACAGTGCTAGTGGCACACTGCTTTCCCCTTCTGAGTCGCCTGACGGTTTGCCAGAATCTTTTCGGAGCCGACTTAAAGTCACTTTCCAAGGCCTCACCAAACTCCTCCCATACACGGGTTTTTGCCTTGGCGACAACTGAAGCCGCAGATCGCTTGGCCTGTCGATACCTGCCAGCTGCCTCTGGTGTCCCACAGGCCAACCATGCCCGGTAGGACTCCTTCTTCAGCTTGACGGCATCTCTCACCTGGGGTGTCCACCACCGGGTTCGAGGATTACCGCCCCGACAGGCACCAACTACCTTACGGCCATAGCTACAGTCAGCCGCTTCAGCAATGGAGGAACGGAACATGGCCCATTCTGAGTCAATGTCCCCCACCTCCCCCGATATCTGGTCAAAGTTCTGACGGAGGTGTGAGTTGAAGATCAATCTGACAGGTTCTTCTGCTAGACGTTCCCAGCAAACCCTCACTATACGTTTGGGCTTGCCTGGTCTGACCGGCATCTTCCCCCACCACCTGATCCAACTCACCACCAGGTGGTGATCAGTTGACAGCTCAGCTCCTCTCTTTACCCGAGTGTCCAAAACACATGGCCGCAAGTCCGATGACATGACTGCAAAGTCAATCATTGAACTGCGGCCTAGGTTGTCCTGGTGCCATGTGCACTTATGGACATCCTTGTGTTCAAACATGGTGTTCGTGATGGACAAACTGTGGTTTGCGCAGAAGTCCAAAAACTGAACACCACTTGGGTTCAGATCAGAGAGGCCATTCCTCCCAATCACACAACTCCAGGTCTCACTGTCATTGCCCACGTGAGCGTTGAAGTCCCCCAGTAGGACAATAGAGTCTCCAGGAGGAGCACTTTCAAGCACCCTTCCCAAGGACTCTAAGAAGGCTGGGTACTCTGAACTGCTGTTCGGTGCATAAGCACAGACAACAGTCAGGACCCGTTCCCCAACCCGAAGGCGTAGGGAAGCTACCCTCTCGTCCACCGGAGAAAACCCCAACATACAGGCACCGAGTCGAGGGGCTATGAGAAAGCCCACACCTGCCCGCCGCCTCTCATCATGGGCAACTCCAGAAAAGAATAAAGTCCAGCCCCTCTCAAGGAGATTGGACCCAGAGCCCAAGCTGTGTGTTGAGGTGAGCCCGACTATATCTAGCCGGTATCTCTCAACCTCGCGCACCAACTCAGGCTCCTTCCCCGCCAGTGAGGTAACGTTCCAAGTTCCAAAAGCCAGTTTCAGCAACCGAGGATCAGAACGCCAAGGCCCACGCCTTTGGACACTGCCCGATCCACAACGCACCGAACCCCTACTACTGCCCCTCCCATTGGTGGTGGGTCGATGGGAGGGGGGACTCATGTAACTCCTTCGGGCTGGGCCCGGCCGGGCACCATGAGTAAATGCCCGGCCACCAGACGCTCGCTGGCGAGCCCCTCCCCCAGGCCTGGCTCCAGGGTGGGGCCCCGGTAACCCTGTTCCGGGCAGGGTACACAAGTCCTGCTTTTGTGTCTTCATAGGGGTTATTATGGATCACACTTTGTCTGACCTGTCACCTAGGACCAGTTTGCCATGGGAGACCCTACCAGGAGCTTTTGCTCCAGACAACATAGCTCCTAAGATCATTCAAGCACGCAAACCCCTCCACCACGATAAGGTGGTGATCCAAGGAGAGGTCTCCAAATCCCTAAAACTTATATAGTATAGTTTTAAAGGTTAGATTTGTAGATCATGTGAGACTGAGCTAATTACCCACAATTCACCCACCCCCCATCTTTAACAATGCTTAATGGAGCTATGGAGATGTGCTAAATTTGTTTTAGAAATGCTATGTTTCTTCAGCACCTAGACATTTTACCTTACACATCTGGAAACTCCACACCTAGACACTTTACTTTGGTACCAATACCTGCACACATTTTTCAATATTGTCATTATATGCTGTTACTTGTGCCTCCTTGTACAGTCATTATTGCATTGCCTTTTTCTTCTCAGGTTATAGATATTATTCCAGATTTTTGTATTTTTCTGTGTCCTGTGTTGTGGGACTGCTATAGGCTGCTAAATTTCCTTCAGGATCAATAAAGTATCTATCTATCTGTCTGTCTGTCTGTCTATCTATCTATCCATCCATCGTTTTATATACACTGCTCAAAAAAATAAAGGGAACACTCAAATAACACATCCTAGATCTGAATGAATTATTCTCATTGAATACTTTGTTCTGTACAAAGTTGAATGTGCTGACAACAAAATCACACAAAAATCATCAATGGAAATCTAATTTATTAACCAATGGAAGCCTGGATTTGGAGTCACACACAAAATTAAAGTGGAAAAACACACTACAGGCTGATCCAACTTTGATGTAATGTCCTTAAAACAAGTCAAAATGAGGCGCAGTATTGTGTGTGGCCTCCACATCCCTGTATGACCTCCCTACAATGCCTGGGCATGCTCCTGATGAGGTGGTGGATGGTCTCCTGAGGGATCTCCTCCCAGATCTGAACTAAAGCATCCGCCAACTCCTGGACAGTCTGTGGTGCAACGTGGCGTTGGTGGATGGAGCGAGACATGATGTCACAGATGTGCTCAATCGGATTCAGGTCTGTGGAACGGGCGGGCCAGTCCATAGCTTCAATGCCTTCATCTTGCAGGAACTGCTGACACACTCTAGCCACATGAGGTCTAGCATTGTCCTGCATTAGGAGGAACCCAGGGCCAACCGCACCAGCATATGGTCTCACAAGGGATCTGAGGATCTCATCTCGGTACCTAATGGCAGTCAGGCTACCTCTGGCGAGCACATGGAGGGTTGTGTGGCCCTCCAAAGAATTGCCACCCCACACCATTACTGACCCACTGCCAAACCAGTCATGCTGAAGGATGTTGCAGGCAGCAGTTCGCTCTCCACGGTGTCTCCAGACTCTGTCACAGCTGTCACATGTGCTCAGTGTGAACCTGTTTTCATCTGTGAAGAGCACAGGGCGCCAGTGGCAAATTTGCCAATCCTGGTGTTCTCTGGCAAATGGCAAGCGTCCTGCACCGTGTTGGGCTGTGAGCACAACCCCCATCTGTGGACGTCGGGCCCTCATACCATCCTCCTGGAGTCGGTTTCTAACCGTTTGTGCAGACACATGCACATTTGTGGCCTGCTGGAGGTCATTTTGCAGGGCTCTGGCAGTGCTCCTCCTGTTCCTCCTTGCACAAATGTGGAGGTAGCGGTCCTGCTGCTGGGTTGTTGCCCTCCTACGGCCTCCTCCACGTCTCCTGGTGTACTGGCCTGTCTCCTGGTAGCGCCTCCAGCCTCTGGACACTACGCTGACAGACACTGCAAACCTTCTTGCCACAGCTCGCATTGATGTGCCATCCTGGATGAGCTGCACTACCTGAGCCACTTGTGTGGGTTGTAGAGTCCGTCTCATGCTACCACGAGTGTGAAAGCACCACCAACATTCAAAAGTGACCAAAACATGAGCCAGAAAGCATAGGTACTGAGAAGTGGTCTGTGGTCCCCACCTGCAGAACCACTCCTTTATTGAGTGTGTCTTGCTAATTGCCAATAATTTCCACCTGTTGTCTATTCCATTTGCACAACAGCATGTGAAATTGATTGTCAATCAGTGTTGCTTCCTAAGTGGACAGTTTGATTTCACAGACGTTTGATTTACTTGGAGTTATATTGTGTTGTTATAAAGTGTTCCCTTTATTTTTTTGAGCAGTGTATTATAATTATATATTGCTGCTGTCAGAAGATAACTTTATGGAAAAAAGATAACTTTATGGGAAAAACAACTTACTGTTGTTACTTACTGATCATAATAGGAAGAACAGTACATAAAAACCTCAATATATTTTAAAATGCTACAAAATAAACAAATTCTGAATAATCTATTAGTTATTTCCACTGGGCAGAATTGTGCATGTAGAAAGAATATTACTATTTAGAGAGATGATGGTGTGTAAAATGCTACATGTTAAAGTGTTGATTAAAAGTGTTTTTTTTCCCTGCCATGATGGAAGAGCCTCTGATTATAATTCAGATGATAAGTAGCTTGCTGGAGGCTATCAGTGTAGTGGCAGCAGTTGAAGTGCTGCGATGTGGAAAAAACGGAACATTTCTCTTTGGTTCCAGGGACTGCACTGAGACACATCTGAAGCGCTGCCCTGGTGCCAGGACTGACCTACTTTACACACGCAGTCATGGTGTCCTGCAGTGACCAGTCATGATGTTTAGTGCTTAAATGTAAAACCCTATAACAATAGCTTGCACTCTTTTGCATTAAACTATGCAGAAACATTGTGTCCCAGCATTACCCAGTCTGTCAGCAGCTTTAAGGATACTTCAGCGTTAAACTCTGTCTGCCATAACTATAGCATACGGCCAGTTACCATAGACAATACATCTAAAGCTGCTGCCTATTGGCTTCTATTATAAATATGAATTGAGTCAGCAATTTTTCTCTTATTTTCTAAGCACAGAGAAATTATTGCATGTGGGGCAAACAGAGTTTGTTGCAGTATTCCTTTAAATACAATGGCCTTATGAACTGTCCATGCAACTCCCCCACACCTTTATCTCCCTTTCTGTCTGGGGGGATTTTAGACTCAGAGACTCTGTCGCAGGTTTTTTTTTTTTTTTTGCTGTGTCTATGTAATCCTAAGCATCCGCAGATGTGACGTTGTGCTGACTGCAGCACCCAGGCTCGGCCTTGTGGAAGAAACTCGAAGAAAATCTCATGCTGATATGATGTTACAGATTCCTAATCCATGTACGTTGAGCTCTTTACTGAACTCTAATCTAGGGATTTCTGAGTGAAAAGGAATGCACAAAAGGGAGATTTCGGCCTTTGTGTTCAGTTTCAGTAGACCCACATTGCACTCATCTTTCTCAGGTAGAAAGGATTTTTCCTCTGTCTTGATTATGCAATATGACCTTCACAGAGGAAAGCAGTATTTTTTCTTCTTCTGAAGCCCTTCTTATTAGGAGCTCTTTGCCTTGACTTTACTCAAAATATGTTATACACATCGTAGCAGTTGATGAAAGCTTATGCACGGGCATCAGCCTAAGAAATTACCTTCCAATGTTTAGTATATATTGTCTATATATATGTCTATGAGTAGTATTATTGAAGATTGGAAGCAATTAGGAACCACAGCAACCCAGCCATGAAGTGTCATTAATTAAGTGATACTTTTTTGATCCCACAACTGGGGAAATTGCACCTCCGCATTTAACCCATCCATGAAGTGAAACACCACATACACAACAGTGAACACCCACACTATGGGGCAGTGAGCACACTTGCCCGGAGCGGTGGGCAGCCCTATCCATGGTGCCCGGGGAGCAGTTGGGGGTTAGGTGTCTTGCTCAAGGACACCTCAGTCATGGACTGTCGGCCCTGGGGATCAAACCGGCAACCTTCCGGTCACAGGGCCAGATCCCTAACCTCCAGCCCACGACTGCCCCTAATTAGTGGCATTAACATCAGCACAAATACCATGTGCTGTGATCTTCGTGGCATGGGTTTCAGTGGCCGAGCAACTGCATGCAAGCCTTGCGTTACCAAGCACAATGCCAGGTGTCGGATGGAGTGGTTTAAAGCATGTCACCACTGGACTTGGGCGCAGTGGAAATGTAATCTGTGGAGTGATTAATCATGCTTTTCTATCTGGCAGTCTAATGTATGAGTCTGGGTTTGGCAAACACCAGGAGAAAGTTACCTGCCTGGCTGCATTGTGCCAACTGTAAAGTTTAATGTAAAAAAATGCTATGGGGTTGTTTTTCAAGGGTTGGCTAGGCCCCTTAGTTCCAGTGAAAGGAAATCTTAATGCTTTGGCATACTAAGATAATTTGGGCAATTTTATCATTCCAACTGTGTAGCAACAGTTTGGGGAAGGCCCTTTTTTCAGTTCCGGCATGACTGTGCACCAATGCACAAAGCAAGGTCTGTAAAGGCATGGCTAGGTGAGTTTAATTTGGAAGAACTCTACTGGCTTGCACAGAGCCCTGACCTCAATGGCATCAAAGACCTTTAGGATGAACTGGAACAAAGATTGTGAGCCACGTCATCTTGTCCAACATCAATGTCTGATCTCACAAATGCTCTTCTGGATAAATGGATAATAATTCCCACAGACACACTTAAAAATCTTGTAGAAAGCTTCCCACAAGAGTGGAAGCTCTTATAGCTGCAAATGGGAGAGCAACTCCCTACGAATGCCTATGGATTCACAATGGGATGTCATAAAAGCCTGTATAGGTGTAATGTTTAGGTATCCCAATACTGTTGTCCATTTAATGTATATTATTACATAGTTAGTTATATGCAAAGGCTTGGGTGCCCCTTGTCAAATTCCATGTTTTGTTGAAAATAAGTATACATCCTCTATAGAGAAAATGTATTTACACATTAATGCATAAGCGCTGGTTATTTGCTAAAATTAAATGAATGGACCAATAGAAATGGTCCGAAATTACTCAGAATAAAATTTTGTTGAATTGGCTGAAAAAGTTGTAGTTCCAGTTATAGTCCCGTGAAACTCCTTTGTGGATGATTTAGTTTTAACATGATGTGTGAATGTGTATTGCACATAGCTAACACCTTTATGTTGTGATTGATTGTTACAGAGCCACTGACATAGCTAATTTGTGAGACATTGTTAGTCATCATAAGAGCTTGCTAGCTATCTAACATTAGCCTGCAGACTCTGTTGAAGCCCAGGTTCCACTTTGTTAGCTTTGACTGGCACTTTTAGTGTTATCTCCTCTTATCTCCTCCTGCTTTAATTTCTTAGATGACCTACCAGCTGTTCTAGTGAATCTCAGGCTATCACAGCTGAGTTTTTTTGCTAGCTAGCTAGCTATAATGCTACGAATACAGCATCTGCTTTGGATGCACAACATGACTCATGAAGTAGATATACGCACTTGACCCGAGTAGGTTTATGTTGGTGGTCATCTTAATTTGTCTTTTCTCTTAATTAAAGACCCACAGAGACACTTTTTTTTCTGATCATGTCTTCACTGTCAAAACAAAACCTTCCCAGTTGGCAAAATTCATCTGGCCTAGTTGGGGGGCCACATCCTTGGGATTTTTCTGGCCCAATATACAGCTGGATCCTCGGCCCAGATCTGACCCACAGGCTAATGAGTAGAACTAACAACTGTGGCCTAAATCTGACCCAACTACATTGTTGGTTCTTAACATTCACACCAGAATTGGCCAACAAATATACACACAAGGCAATGCTATATGTGGCTGTGCGGCATCTAGCCCACATTCCTAGTATCTGCCCAGCAGTCAACCAACACTTGTACACTGTGTGCACAATTATTATGCAAGTGAGTATTTTGACCATATTACAAATTTTAGGCATATTTTCAAACTCCAAGCTGGATAAACTTGAATGCTTAATGGATTTAAGCATAGCAGGTGATGTGTATCTGTGTAATGAGGGAGGGTGTGGCCTAAGGAGGTCAACACCCTATATCAAGGTGTGCATAATTATTAGGCAGCTTTTTTCTTTAGGCAAAATGGGCCAGAAAAGAGATTTAACTGACTCTGAAAAGTTAAAAATTACCAAAAGTCTCACAGAGGGATGCAGAACTCTTAAAATTGCTAAGATATTGGGGTGTGATCACAGAACCATCAAATGTTTTGTTGGAAATAGTCAACAGGGTCGCAAGAAACGTGCTGAGAAAAAAAGACACTAATTAACTGCCAAGGATTTGAGAAGAATCAAGCGTGAAGCTACCAGGAACCCATTATCTTCCAGTTCTGTCATATTCCAGAACTGCAGCCTAGCTGGAGTATCAAGAAGTACAAGATGTTCAGTGCTCAGAGACATGGCCAAGGTAAGGAAGGCTGAAACTCGACCACCACTGAACAAGACGCATAAGCTGAAGTGTCTAGACTGGTCCAAGAAGAATCTGAAGACAGATTTTTCAAAGGATTTATGGACTGATGAAATGAGAGTGACTCTTGACGGACCAGATGGATGGGCCTGTGGCTGGATCAGTAACGGGACAGAGCTCCACTTCGAGTCAGACGCCAGCAAGGTGGAGGTGGGGTACTGGTATGGGCTGGTATTATTAAAGATGAGTTGATTGGACCTTTTTGGGTTGAAGATGGGCTCAAAATCAACTCCCAAGCCTACTGACAGGTTTTAGAAGACACTTTGTTTAACCAGTGGTACAGGAAGAATCTGCATCTTTCAAAAAGACAATGATTTTTATGCAGGACAATGCTCCATCACATGCATTCAAGTACTCCTCTGCATGGCTAGCCAGTAAAGGGGTTAAAGATGAAAAACGCATGACATGGCCCCCTTCCTCACCTGACCTGATCCCAACTGAGAACTTGTAGGCAATTCTTAAACAGGCGATTTACAGTGAAGGAAAACAGTACACCTCTCTGAACAGGGTCTGGGAGGCTGTGATTGTTGCTGCACAAAAAGTTGATCGTCAACAGATCAAGAAACTGACAGACTCTATGAATGGAAGGCTTATCACTGTTATTGAAAAGAAGGCTGGCTATATTGGTCACTGATTTTTTTTTTTTTTTTTTTTTTTTTTTTAAATATGTCAAATGTTCATTGGAAAGTTTTGAGTTGTTTGTTTATAATTCTCACTTGAACAGATGAAAATAAAAAACGTGACATGGGAAAATGTGCGTAATAATTCTGCACCATTATAGTTGCCCGATAAATGCACATATAGATATTCTCCTAAGAAAGCCAAAACCTCACTTTTACTTTCTTAAACATTCATGTTTGAGGTTTATTAACATTTTGGATTAAACAAGAGCACTGTAGTTGGTCATTAATAAAAATAAACCTCAAAAATAAGACTTGCCTAATAATTGTGCACACAGTGTATATGAAAACTAGAATCAGCCCAAACCTGTCTGTTATCACAGTTTGATTACTTTTTTGTTATTTTTATTATTTTTTTTTTATTTGAGGACAATTACTCTTCATAATGTGGTAAAATATTATGCTGAATGGAGTAATAGAAATAGAAATTCTAAATTACTTTGAAAAAATCTTGTTCTATTAACTTTCTTTCAAAATGAAAGTACTTATATCCTTCAGTTTTATTTTATTTTATTTTCTTCCCAGGAGTCCTCTTCTGAAGTTAATTTTGTTTTAAATACCAAAAAGAGTGATAATTAATTTTTATATCGCCATTTTCCAACCTCTATTTATCCACAGACTGGTTTTGTTACCGTCTTTTGTCCAGTAACACATGGGATAGGTTCCAGCACCCCCCACGACCCAGAAGATGAAGCGACTTCTGTGTGTGTGTGTGTGTGTGTGTGTGTGTGTTACCCTACCCTTAAAAAAATGGATGTAAATGACCACTACTCTGATAGGTTGTCCTATATTGTGCCTCAGCTCCTTATAATGGGTGTATGGGACACGGCAGATTAATTTGTTGTTCCACCAATAGCTGCCAGAATGGGGAAAAAATTGCCAAATAATCCAAAAGTATCCTGACTTAAAATCACTGACCCCACTTGTAACTTACATTAAGGCTAGTAACACTTTTTAAAGCTCTAATAATGCTCTGTAAGTTACATTTGTATATTTTTACAACTGTGACAATACTCCTTAGACATTCAATGCCACAGTAAGAGGCCACAGTTAATGTTTCTTCCAGTTGCACGCCATCGGATACTGAAGAATCGACATTACATGAGCACTCGCACACAGTACCATTAGGAAACCACACCATTTTAACCTTGATACTCCAGTGTGTCTATCCCTGTGACTCTTCCTCCCTTCCTTCCACAAATACACACACTCCCAGTTTCATCCCTCATTGCCTCCTATCAGTCTACCCCCCCCCCTTGCTTTCCTCCACTCTCCTGTCCTCTCCCTATCTCTTTCTTTGTCTCCCCACTACCCCCAGCCCTGCTGGCTTGTCGCTGGCGGCTGGTAGGAGGCGATGACAGTTGTATTAGCAGTCGATTGCAGGGTCACTCACACTCAGCTCCTCCGAGACTCAACCGCACAGAACAGCACAACAGAGCACGAAAGCTGAGAGAGACAGAGAGGAGCTCAGAGCAAACTTCACCCAGTGGTACACAGACTATTTGTAAAATCTATTGTAGTTGTGTGTCAGTGGATACCGTTCGTGTGTGTGTGTTGAAAGCATCTTGCTGTGCACCGAAATGTCTCCACGCTTAAAAGAATGACAAGTTCCAGAAGAATTCTTCAGAGGATTTCTTCAGCTTATGACTGCAGGGAGAAAAATACATAAAAGGATTGTTTAACATTTAACATCCAGAGCTGGGTACATTGAGGGAGCATCTTCATGTAGCAGTGTGGAGTTTAGTGTTTTTTACTTTGCTGAAGGGTACAATGGTGGCAGCCTCAGCCTGAAATGAACCCATAACGTCTTGGACTTTTCCCAGACTCTACTTTTATTGAGCTACATCACTTTTATGAGGGTTGTCTGAGTCTAAGCCAAAGGTGGGAACATCTATATGTAATCATAGTCAGAATGCACTCTTTAAAAAGATGGTGACAACATGGGTTCTTTGGAGAGAACAATTAAAAGAACCACTTTTGGTTCCCTAAAGAATCTTTCAGTGCATGTTTCTTCAAAGAACCGTTTGTAAATGAGAAAATATCTTTAAAAATCAAAAGAACCTCAGTATAATGTAAAGTTTCTATACCATTTAAAGGTTTTCCTTAGAAGTGGGATCAGAACATTTGGGGGGCTCTGAGCAACATCCTACTTGGGGGCTTCCCAACCAATCAATGAAAGAGAATTAGTACTTCATTCATTTCAAAGAAGAAAAGAAAATAAGGTAAAGAGTGAAGAGATTAAAACAATAAATAACTATATGAAGGATAAATACAATCTACCAAATTGTATAAAATAAATAAATAATAATAATCAAAAAATAAATAAATACTACATGCTTTGTAGGGCCCCCTAAGCAACTGCTTATACTGCTTATAGCCCAGCTTACATTCAAGCCAAGAACCATTTAGGAGCCTTTATTTTTGAGTACAGGGTTATTATGAAAAATGATGATGTCAAATAATAACATTTCAACTTGATTGATTTCACATTGGGAAAGAAAATTAAGAAAATAAAATAGAAAAACAGTCTCTTACTGTTGCTTATTTACTGGTAACTAGCTAGCTTAATTAGCTAGATAGATAAACAGATGAAGTCAACATGACAGCTTTATCCTTTATTTGGATCCCCATAAGTTTCCACAAAGTGGTTGCAAGTCTTCCTGGGGTTCTCACAGTTGTATGATCAATGCTCGTGCAAGTGCTTTTTTAAGCTTTATGATACATGAATATGTGATGCACAACACTTTCATTATTTTTTATTTTAACCTGTAACTAGGTGTACAAAGCCAGCCTTAAGGCCATTCACACAAACTCCATTTTTTTCAATGAAAAAAAAAATGCATGTCTGTGAACATGTCATCTTTTACACTGAGGCAGAAACTGGTGGACAGCAATCCTGTGTAAAATTTTTGTCTGAGTCACATCGGATGCTTTACAAATCAGGCTGATCAGTCAGAGGTCTGCTGTCATGGTTGCAGTCCAAGCAAACATCCATAAAGATAATGGCAGAACAGCTCTTCTCACTTGTTGCACAAAAGGTTATACAAGCAAAATGCTAACTATAAAAAATTTGATGGTTGAGGAAAATTGCTCTGCTTACAAGAAAAGTGCTAAATTCATCATTGCTACTACTCAAGGAATCCATGGGTGTTTCTCAATATACTTTCTTGGTACTGAGAAACACCACATTGTCTTCTTCCTTATCTGACATTCTCAGGGCATTTAAATGCATCAGACATGATATGAAGCTTCCATTGCCCTAAAAGTCACATTTATCCAAAAATATCAGACTTGGTGTGAATAGGCCTTGATGGTTATGATGGATTATGATGCACTATATCACAGTGGGGTTTCATAGTCATAGAGTTCATTTTCAATTGCTTGTAGGTTTCAAAATCTTCTTGAAAACCCTTGAAGGACCCTTTCTGTAAGAGCATGGTAAGGTGGCCACTGAACGAGAGAAGTAAATTAGAGCACTAACCATATCTAGGGCAACTAAAGCACTCGCTACTCCCTCCCCTGTGAAGAAGGACCCATGGAGGATCAGTAGGTGGGGTGTCCTCTCCCCTCTGCTGGAGGTTTCTGCTTAACGTGACACACAGCAGGACGCCAATCACAACATCAAAGAGAGCAGGATAGTGAGGATCTAGAGGAAAGCATCTGCTAATCTCCCACCATAAGCAGGCTGATTTAGAGACATCCTGTGGCCATGCCACATCCTCAGGGTAAAGATGAGCTGGATGAGAGGTGCACTAGGAAGTGTTCCCATTTGGTTTGGGAAAAATGTCTGACTGAACACTTTGGCAGATGCCACTGCTAAAGATAAAGGTTCCTCACTTGTTTTTTGGACAGTGCTGTTTAGTTAGAGACCACCCTTTTGTTTGTTTAATTTCTGACAAAATGTCCATTAAACACAGGGTATTCATTTTTCAGTGTATCCATTTTCCATACTGTACATTTAAAGGTGTCATTTATTCAGTATTTTAATTTGTACTTTTATGTCTACATAGAAGATATGTGACTTGGTCAGGAGAAGAATGCCCAGATGCAGATTTACACAACCATTTACAACCCTGTCATTTGGCATGAAACAAGTTGTTTTACCATTTTTGGTGGGCTTATTAATAATTTGATGATCTCTACTCTACTGATTTGCAAGGCACCACCGTAGCTCACACACAAGCAAGATGACGCTACAGATATAGGCAAGAAAATAAAATGAACCTTTGTTTAAATAAGCTAGGTCATCATACTATTTAATTACTTATGCTAGTTACTTGGAGCTTGCTGGTTGGGAGGTGCACTAACATGACCTATAGGTGCTAACATGGCCTATAGGCTACTAGCTACTTGCTACTTGCTTTCAGTCTCAACATCAAAAAGTAAAGTTATTAACTGCATATGAAACGTTCAATTTAAGATGATGTGGCTTAAGCCATCAAGAGTGGATAAAATCACACAGCATGGCTACTTACAGGTTAATCTTGGGGTTGTGATATTAATAAAGCTGGAACTGCCCCTCTATCTCTTCAGTGTCACATGCTATGCAAAGCCTGCTTAATAACTCTGGGCAGTTTGAGAAAGGCCTGTTTAAAGATAAACATCAGCCTTGACTGTTATCAGTTCAGTTTCTTGGGATGGGTATGAAAAGTGCCTATATTCCTTTTACAGCCTGAAACAATGCATTTCTGTATATAGTCTGTTGTTTTCATTGCTGTTGCTGTTGGCATATGTAAGTTTTGATGGCATAAATATTTATGAATCAAGACTGTTGCGTAACAGTTTAGGACTGTGGGATTGGCCTGTTTTTTGCAAATGTGGGATTTGCATTTGAAGGAAGGGACAGCAATGTTTCAGGTTCATGTTCTGTCAGTTCCATGTACCGAACTCTCCTTATTCAACTATTCCAGTGTAGATACAGTTATTTGTTCTAAAGCACCTTTTAACAGAAAATTGCACTGATGTCTCAAAAACTTCATTTGGCATCAGATTTATATATATGTATAAATCTGTATATGAATGTTTATATATATAAATCTGTATATAAATGTTTATATATATATATATATATATATATATATATATATATATATATATATCTGTCCAACTTTTGCCTTTATTATAGCTTCCATTCCACCTCCTCTCTCTCAAAGGATTTAAGTATTGTTTGTCTGATGGTGACAGTATTGATGGTCTACCAGATCTTGCATGGTAGGAATTAGCAATCCCATTTTTTGTATCTTTTAATAATATTTTGATCATCATTTTGGAAGCTACTATATTTTTGTACTTATTTTCCTTTGACGTTTCCCTCATGCAAGTGTATTTTACAAATATTTCCTGAAAATGAAAAACTTGTACTTAATGGCTGTTTTAGAAATGTAAAAGAAGTAAGGGTGGTGTCTGAACTTTGCACAGTTCTGTATGGTTTAGGTGAGGGGTAGGTGGTGAAAATGAATTATAGATAGAATAGTATAGTCACATTATGTGGGGGTTCCACCATCAGTCACAAAAAAAGTGGTTCATGAGGGAGCCAAATGAGACTGTGGTAGAGCACTCTCCAAAGAACCCCTTTGGTACTTTTTTTAGGACTGTGGCTTGTTTGATGCTGGGGAATTGCATCCTGGTTGAGAGTGTGAAATTACTACTGAACCTCCAAACCTGCTGTTCTCTGTTTGACTCTCTCTTTTGTGTCTTTACCTGCCAGCAAGATTCTCAGTGAAATAAAGCAACCAGTATTTTCATTCCCCATAGGGGAAGTAGCAGTCATCCATAGAAATACTTTCATTACTGCGCCTGTGAGTCAGATGCAGTGTGACTGGTTTAAGGTCAGTGGTGGCATTCTGTGTACTCTCATTCTACAAATTGACAGGAGGATTGAGAAAAGGCTGGTATTGCTCTCTCACAGTAAGCAGTGAGCATGCTCCGTAGCTTTGCTCGTCATGGTGACTGGAGGTTGACATGAGGCTCCTGTGAGGCTGTCTCAGGCTGTTTGTATGGCCCCAGGCTGTACAGGGAGCTGCTCTATCTCTGAGGACACCGCACACACCTTCTGCGCACAGATAAACACACCCTGACAAAGATGGAAAAAGGTGAAATTTACACTCAATGTAAAGAGCAACAGGCATTTTCACATTATGTCAAAAACTGAAAATTGACAAAAATAGCCCATCTATCCCACACACACACACACACCTCTATTAAGCCACCTCTCCTTCTGGGTCGCGGAGGGGGGGTGCTCAAGCCTATTCCAGCGGTCATCGGGTGGAAGGCAGGATACACCCTGGACAGGTTGCCAGTCCATCTAGGGCAGACAGACACATTCATTCACACACTCACACCTAGGGGCAATTTACCATGCCCAATTGGCCTGACTCCATGTCTTTGGACTGTGGGGGGAAATCAAAGTACCCGGAGGAAACCCGTGCAAACATGGGGAGAACATGCAAACTCCACACAGAAAGGACCCTTGTCACCCGGACGGGGAATTATACCCAGGCCCTATTTGCTGTGAGGCGACAGCACTTCCATCCATCCCATTTATATCAATCTCATTGTGTGATGTAACCTGAAATATCTATTATAGATACTTTGCTTTTCCATCCATTATTTTGCAAGATTTGATTAGATGAGAATTAAAATCAACTGGGCTGAGAGACAGTGGAGAAATAAAGATTTGTTGTAGGGAAGAAAAAGCAAACTTTGTAAGAGGGAAAAGCACCAAACCGCTGTAGAGCTGTCAAGCGTTTTGTATTTTTTTGGTCAGATTTGTCTCTGATTCATCCTTTACTGCTGTCAGAATTGTTTGATATGCTTTGTACTGTTCTCCCCTCACCAAAACCCTTTGTTCACATATTAGTCACCACTGTCTACTAAAAATGTACCGTGATTAAAAATCACATGACGGAGCTGTAAAATATTTGACGGAGCACTCGTGAATCATCGCTGACAGGATATTACACCTGATTTCTGGATGAAGATTGTGATCTTTTAATGTTATAGCCTTAATCATAGAGGGGTTTGAGAACTTAAGCAAATATTATTTTAATTAAATTTTTTACTGTTAGTGTTAGCTTATCATAACTGGACAACCTGTATTCCTGTATATCTGTAACATGGCAGGTGTGATGTGTGAGACAGCTTTATTGAAGTCCTGGCTAACAGCACGAGTCAACAAGCAAGCAGAAATGAAGTGCACAAGGCTATCCATAATGACAACAAAGGGACAAGAACAACAAGAAATGTGACTTAAGAGACAGTTGTAAATATAAACACAAGGAACAAACAAGCGAGCAAAATAGTATTTGCCAATGGGAAGACAATGGCAGTGTCCTAAAGCTATTGCTACTGCTCTTGTTCTACCCTGGGAGAAAATGGAGGGGTGGAAGGGAGGACTGCAGTAAGAGTAATGGAGAAATTGGACAGCTGTGTCATTTCTGCATCATCAAATTTGATGTTAATAGTAGATTAAGTAAGTTGATTATTAATAAAGTTTAAGTTTAATTTACATTAAGTACAAAATGACTGAGAATATGTGATACAAATAAGACACAAAATGTGATCTCTGGGAGTGCATGCAGTGATGTCAGACTAAAACCTATAAAAGCCTTTTAGGGCAGCGTACACAATATATGTATATTCCACTTGGAGATGCTTCCGCAGGAGTTTGAAGCAGCTTCTCTCATCTCTTCTGGCACTATGACAGCCAGTGAGATGGTGTCGCGATAATCAATTTACAATGTAGTGCTGCATCAGCAGGAAGAAGCAGCAACTTTTTTGGCTATTTGGATACATCCAAGGACAGATAACTAGACACAGGTGCAGACAATTACAAGGTGGGCCTACAAACTAAAACCAGGTAATGGACATGGCAAGAGACTGGAGAAGCAGAGTTTGGCTGAGGGTACCGCGACAATAGCCCTGTCCACATTAACGCAATTGATGCACTTGCCTCATTTCTGAATGCCCCTGAGGCCTACAGGGCTGAAGGGTGTTCCATCTCTTATTTTGCTTTTCAAAGGATTATTCACGAGCACCCTCTCTGTGCCCTTTAGCAAGGGCCATATCACGGTACACTAAGCAGCAGTCTCCAAAATTAGTTAAGATACAGGCAATGACTATTCAGAAGGGATGGTTGTGTTCACAGATGTCAGACCAACATGGCAGAGAAGAAGACATTTTCTAGTTGAGCCACTGTAGTTAAGTAAAATAGCCAATAAGCTAAAAAATAAATATGACCAGTAGTATAATTCAGTCCTTCACCTTCCTTTACCAAAGTGTGAACTTGGAGGAGGTCCCCAGGGCTTTGGGCAGTTTCAGAAACAGTCTAGATATTTACTTTTCATATCATTGATGTCAGATCAGAAGCTTTTTGGTCTGGTTTTCATTTGAAAATGCCAGCTGCCTATTACATTGTATGAAAAGTGATGAGTGATGAATGAACAAATAAAAAACTCCAGCATTACTTTGGATAAAAACTTGCAATAAAAGTTGAGTTAAGAAAAACAGTTTATATCAAGCACAGCAGGGTAAGGAAGTTAGGGTGAGAGAGAGAGAAAGACAGAGCCACACTACCCAGTGGTACACCCAGTGGCTTGTTTGTAAAAAGGTATTGTAGCTGTGTGTCACTGGATGCTGTTTGTGGATGTGCTGAAAGTATTTCACTGTTCACTAAACAATTTCAGAGTGAGAGCAGTTTTAGACTTCTTCAGCTCGTGACTTCAGGGGAAAAAACAAACATGAAAGAGTTGTCTGACATTTTGTCCAGTTCTGCTTACATTACAGAAGGATCATCATGGAACAACACCCATATATTCCCGTCTATTCACATGCATTATTCACTAGTGCCAAAGTGAACACAAGATTGCTCTCAAAATTTCCCAGAGCAAATGGACACTGAGTAAATCAGAGCTCACTGCTGCTCTGATATGTCTGTCTTGGTCTCAGACACAGGCCAGGGATGTGAAGCAGCCACCGCTTAAGCATGTGAATGGGCTGGGAGGTACACACGTACACCAGGCAACCAAGCAACATCATAGACTCTGAGACACTGGCCACTAATGACTTATTGACTGAACTTGCTCCACAGACTGTGATGTGAGCAGTAATTCCAGACATGCAGGTGCACACGTACAAATACTTACACATACACCTATACATATTACGTTTTACATGTGCATGTGAAAGTAGAAGCTTGTGGTTGCTGTTTGCACTCATTACTGATTACTTACATGATTAATTCCAAAAAAATTCAGTTTTCATTAACCTAACATTTTAAACAATAACCAGGTTTATTTTAAAGAAAACAAAAGGCTTTCACGTATGTGAATATCTGTAAAAATAATTATAGTATAGCTACTATTGAATAGTATAGTTATGGATATGAAAAACATTTTACATCACTCTGATGTCTATGCTGGTCAGTACTCAAACCCTCCAGGTGTTTGAATCACCTTTTCAACCTCTTCAATTTGTGCTTTTAGCAATAGAGAACTGGCACCTTTAATTATGCACCTATCCTTCAAGTAAGACACTTTGTTGAACATGAAGCTGAGTGTTGCAAAATCCATTGCAAGTTTTATTAAAGCCACACTATGTAAATTTTAGGGATTTTCCACCTCAAATAGGTAATTGCACACAATGTGTGGAAGAATATTTTGGAGCATCAACTGTGCTTCCAACCCCACGAATGGAAAAATCTGACATTTGCAAGCACATTGAAAGTGTATTCAAAGAGAGCTCAGTCAAAACTTAGTGAAGGTTGTTTCTTATGAGGAAGTAATTATATGATCACATCTTCATTAGCATAATGTTGAATTTGGATTTGAGATCCAACAAGTGTATGTAAATGTTAACAAGCAAAGATGTATGAAATGGAACGAACTGATTTCAGGCTTCGCAGGGTGGCTTACAGCAACACATGGACACCATATTTAAATTTTATATAATGTGAAGTAATTCAAAGTCTTTCAATTTTGACAAAAAATTGTACATATTACTGCTTGGCTCTATCCATAACACAAAAGACTAATCCTTTTTCGGTCGAAGGAATTGCCAGTAATAAAGCACATTTAATGCAATGTTTGGGGCTTCTTTGCACTCTTTATTTGAACTGTTGTATAAAAGCAAAACACTCCAGGGTGTGTGGTATAGTTAATGCAATCATGTTGCTGTGCCTTTAAAAGTGGCATGTCAATGCCCTCTGTTCTGGCTGCTTTTTATTATCCTCACCCAAAAAGCAGTCCAAGTTAAACACTCCTTAACCACTTTAGGCCGAACAGGCAGTGATATATAGAGTTACCCCTTAAAATTTCAAGCTTATTACATCCTAGGGCTTATTATTCAGTACCTGTAGGAATTTCAATGTAAATTGGTTGAGCTGTTCTTAGGTTGCAGAATTGTGTAGTAAAACTTTGGGGCCACTTAAGGGGTTAATTGGTGACATCAGTGAACAAATCAAACAATGAAATCAAAACAGGCTCAACTGAAGTTTAGTTTCCGTATCATCCTGTAACAATTTTTACATGCCACATTAGACTGTTTTGATTTAAAAGTGAAGAAATTTCAGTTTTCCACAATATCCCAGAATAATTGGAAAATATCCCAGAATAATTGGAAAAAATAATTGGAGAAAATGCAAATTTTGAAAGAAAGCAAAATGTCCCTAAATTATTCTTGGACTAATCCTAACCATTTTGGTAAAAACTGCCAAATTTCTAATGGCGGTAACCCATTTTTGATGCCCCCTCTCCTAAATATGGACTGCGGTATAAAATGGACTGCGGTATAAAAGCAGCTGGTGGGCAGTTTTCAGTGGGCCAGTGTGTCTGTCTTCATCTACATTCTGCTGTCTCTTCAGCATTGTGCTCACCTGCTCTGCATATCCGTCTCTCCACCAGGCGCCTTAAAACTGTGATCAGAAGGGAAATTAATTTTCCGTTTCCTGCTCATGAGTGGGAGGTGGGGAGTTAGGGGGCAAGAGGGAGATTTCTCTCTGTTTTTTTATTCGTCCTAAAAGAGACCTGGTCCAGGTGTCCAGCAGAGATACAGCGGACAGAACAGAGGAGGGAGATTGTCAGGGATGAGTGCTTGAGCCAGTGGAGAGGGATGGAGGAGAGTGGTGGCTTGTCTGGATTTCAGCTGTCTTTTGGCGTCAGCGCCTTTTTTTTCTCACCCCTCCTCAAAACGCTGAGTTTCAAGGGGCTTGTCTTCTCCAATTTGTTCTCAATGTCTCACTCTGACATTTTTCTGAAACGCTTGGCTCCAGGAGTGAGTTGGGGGGGGGGGGGGGGCTTTGTGGAAGCTTGGGCTATTCCAAAGAGGGGCTACTGGCTCACATATCTGGCTGCTATGTTGCTTGCATGAGAAAAGCTGGTTATACATCAGCTTGCATGTGCTTTCAGGAAATCTGTGACAAATGAAAAGAAATACATTTTTTGCTGTTAGATATAACATAGAAATGAAAAATGTGAATGATTAACTTAATGTAAAATCATTGTAATAGATTTTAAATAGGCTGAACACATTTCTATGGCATAAAAATTAAAAATGTAATCATCACTACATCTGTTTCAAACATATTTACTCGCACCTATAGTGGTGCCACAAGAGTCTGTAAAGTAGGATTTTGGCGTTTAACCTTTTAGATCAAGATGTGTCCGGGCATATCTTTAGATTTTTGACTGTAAATTGGTGATATTACAATATTACCAAGTTATCTACATTCTCAGTTATTTACACAAATGATGAGATGAACAAATCCAAATGCATACGCACTACCGAGGCTGAGAGTGATAATGTGCTAATACTGCGTAACACGACAAATGACATTAAACCCTAGTTTAGACCTAGTTTATTCCCTTTAAAATCGATTATATGTTAACATCTTGATTAGCATCATGAAACCAATCATCATTGTCACGATTGGCCCCTCCCAGTCCATGTGTTCATGTTTTGGTTTTGCCCATGTGCGTTTTTGTTTTGGTTTAGTCCAGTCCCTTGTTTTGTAACTCCTCCCCTGATTATCTCCACCTGTTTTCCACCTGTCCCTCATTATCCCTGTT
The DNA here is from genome assembly GCF_015220715.1 of Pygocentrus nattereri. NCBI lineage: Eukaryota > Metazoa > Chordata > Actinopteri > Characiformes > Serrasalmidae > Pygocentrus > Pygocentrus nattereri. The sequence continues at coordinate 31,225,754 of NC_051214.1, read as the reverse complement.
GTATTTAAGCCCTGTGTTTGCCCCTTGTGTTTGCCGGTCTTTTTTTGATGTATCGGTCTCTGTTGGATGTTTTGGTCTGTTGTTAGAACGGTTTGTGTTGCTCATCGTGTCTGTACCTGATTCTGTCCGTATTGGCTCTATGACCCTGGACCGTCTTGATCACGACCCTGGATTTGCCCCTAATAAATCTTGCTTATCTCAGCGTATGCGTCCGTCTCCTCGCTCTCCGTTACAATCATGTTTTTCCCTGTACCCTAAAATTTACCTAACTACAATTCAGAACACAATCTTAATCCTAACCTTAAAACTGGTACTAATCTTAATGTGATTGAAAGTTCCACCTGGACAGTTTGCAAATAATTTGAGTATCTGAACATGTATAAAGAATCAAAAAGTGGGACCGCAGTTTTTCCTTATGAAGCACACTTTGGGCCTTTTTCAGAGAGGTGGTCACTAAACTCACTGTGGCCTGTGTTCTGAGAGTACTGTATGAAAGCACCCGCTGAGCCCTTATTACAGGAGCTGTCCTTTTAGACTTTTAGAGAGCCCACACACACGCCTCTGTCCTACTTTCCCCACTCATTCAATACTCCCCTCTTTCCATCCTCCTCCACCCCACCATCACCTCAGGAAAAAAAGCAACAAAAAAAGAACATCTCAGAACCTCAAATGCACAAGATTCTTGTGTTGGCTAAGCAAATATATTGGTTAATTATAAACATAGAGTGCACTTGCTTAGATCTATTTTTGTACAACACATGATCATGATACTTTCCAACCTCTCTGTATTTCTCAGAATAAACAGCTCTCTTTTTCTTTGTCTTGATTGACATGTTAAAAAATACCTTTCTTATGATTTGCTGCCTTGCATTGCATGTTGTTTGCTGTTCAAAAATATAATGTACAGAAAAAAAACCTGTAAAGTTCACAATAAATCCTTTGGGACCAATGAAGCTTCAGCCACTCCTGGATTCTTTGGAAGACTGCAATGATACATTTAACTCCAATTAACTATAAAAATCACAGCGTTTAATTGATTTCCCAACATCTTGTAGTTTTGTAATACTAATTAATAACACTTTAATAATAATAAAAATGTGCTCATGGTTGTGACATCAAAATGAGCTGTAGATGCTGCTTAGTTTTCATAAATTGACCAGGGAATAAAAAAGGACCCTTTGAAATCGCTTTTTTTTCTTCATAGTATTTAGATTAAGTTTTAGATTAAAACCATTAAACATTGTGTAAAAGAAATACGTATCACTGGTGATTACTTAATCTGTAATATTGACCATTGCATTAAAATCTCTACCCATACAAAGCAAAACTTATGTTTAGTCCTAAAACCCCTGTTACCTCCCTCTGACTTAAATGAACTCTTAAAAGCTCCCTACAATTGCTTCTAAAAGAAATAAAACATAAACCTAGAAAAAAGGTGGTGTCATGATTGGCCTCTCCCAGTCCTGTCCATGTGCTTGTGTTTACCTCCCAGTCCTGTCCATGTGCTTTTGTTTGTTTCTTCCCAGTCCTGCCCCATTGTTTTCAGACTCTGCCCCTGATTGTACCACCTGTATTGTCCACCTGTGTATCGTTAACTCTCGTTGTTTCCCTGCCTTTAAGCCCTGTGTTTTCTTCTGTGAGTTTGCTGGTCTTTGTATTGTATTCTCGTGCTGTTTCATCTATGTTTGATATTTGTTTCTTCTGGCCTCTGTTGTTTGTTTATCCTGCATTTCTCAAAATTCTTAATGTGATAGCAAACATTCAAAAGCAGAGAAACACTCCTTACCACTTCGATGTGAATAGGTGGAGCTAAACTGCTGTAGGCTCAGTGGGTGAGATTTGTAAATACATTGATTTTTGTGACATGAATGAAAAAATGTGCTGTTTTTACAGCTTAATTCCTCTTAGCAGATATTAAACAGTACAGCACTGAACTGTTTTTTTTCTTTTCCTCCTGTCTGAAATGAAATTGGCTGTACATGTCACATAGACATGCCAGCTGAAAGGCAATAAGTGGCAGGCTGGTGGACTGAGTCACAGTGAATCACAGGCCTGTGTGTAGGTTCTCAGCGCAGCAGAGGAATGGAAATATGACCTGCCTTATCATAGTGGGAGTGGGCCCCCACTTCCCACCACACACAGCAGACTCAACTGATGGGATGACCTCTTTCTCTCTTTCTCTCGTTCTCTCTCTCTCTCTGTGTGGGGGTGTGCTCCTTTGGGAGCTTGGAGATATCTTCTTTATCTGCTTGTGTGGGTTTACATGGATTGATGTCCAATGTCATCTCTACGCCAGTATTAGTAAGTGTTGCTGATGTAATGCATCTGTCTGTCTGACTCAAAGGCCAGTCTGGAACATTGACATGCCCAGTGTGTGTGTGGAATAGTAATGGTGTGGCAGGGGAATGTCTCTCAGCTGGTTTTGTGTAGCCAGATGATGATGTTCCAGCTTTTAGAATCTTGCGTTCTTTCCTTTTTAACCCCATTTTATCTTGACGCCTTGTCAGTCTTTCCACAGAGGAGTTGGGCCTTCAGCGTCGTAAAATGGATCAGGGCAGTCAGAGCTTTCTGTGTGTAAAGTGTTTATTACTGATTTGTTTTATCACATTAACAGTGAAATATGAATAAATGTATGCCTAAAATGGTGGTTTGTGACTGACAAAAAGAAAATGATAATCTTCCACATTTACAATTGTTAAATCATGTACCTTTCATAACAGAATGAATGCAACAAGAACACTGAGGAATCTCTTTTAAAAGAGGAAAGTGGATTAAAAAACAGAAAGTCGTAAAAGGTTAACTTACTGAATCCTTCACAAAAACTTTAACCTCATGTTGTTTCCAAACCCCAAGGTTAGTTCTGAGCCTGATCCTTTAGAGTTGGAGAAATGTTCAGTTCTCTAACGTGCGTGGACAGGAGTGATTGATGGTTCATGCGTCTGTGTCACCATCGCTGCCAGTCTGACCTTTTTCTTCCCTAGTTTTCTCCTCTAGCATGTTCATTATGCATCGATGAGCACAGCCACACTGACCTATTCTCTCATTCTCTCTCTATGTATCTCTTTTCATTCACTTTTCCCTCTTTCTTTCTTTCCCTCTCTCCACCTTTTCTCCACCTTCTATCTTTTTCCCTTGTTTTCTGTCTCTCTCACTCTCCCGTTTTCTCCCTCTCTTCTCTCACTGCCATGTCTTCTCTCATTTCCTTTCTTTTACTCTCATCCCTCTGTCTTTCTCTTTTACTCTTTTCCTTTCTGTCTCTTCTCTCACTGTCTTTCTCTTTGCTCATTTTTCCCTCTCCTTTCACTTCTTTCTTTTCTGTCTCTACCTTTTATTCGCACTCTCTCTCTTTCATTCTTTGTCCTTCTTTCTTTCTCTCTTGACTCATTTTCTCTCTTTCCCTTTCTCTTTTTCTCTCATTCTCTCACCCACTTTTATTTTCATTCTTTTCTCTCCCTGTCCTCTCATTCTTCACTCTCTTCCCTTATCTCTCCTCCCAGTCTCCTCTATTTCTCTCATTTCATTATTCCTCTAATTCTCCACTGTCTTTCCTCCCATTTTTACTCTTTCCCTTTCTTTCTCTTATTCTCTCACCCTTTCATTCATATCTCCCCCATTCTCTCTCTCTCTCTCTCTCTCTCTCTCTATATATATATATATATATATATATATATATATATATATATATATATATATATACTGTGTTCAGACCTCTCACCCAGAAGAGATCAATGAAGGATCAGATTGCTGTATGCTTTTCATGTTCATAAGCAAGCGGTGTGTGTGTGTGTGTGTGTGTGTGTGTGTGTGTGTATGTGTGTGTGTGTGTGTGTTAGAGATCTTTGGGTATTGAATGAAAGACGAGACCTCTCTCATTGAATTGGCTAAGTGGGAAGTGTGGACATGGCTGGAGTTTTATGAATGAAATGAAAGCCTTGGAAGAGGTGGCACAGCTTCACTGACAGGAGCCACAAGGTTTCCCTGTCTGGGTGTGTGTGTCCAAGGTTCTCCTCTCTCGCTGAATGCTTTCCTGTAAGTCCACAACTCAACCCAACTGCTGATAATAGCAACCTCTACAGTGATGATACCATTTACGAGCAGTATAACTCAAAATACATAAAGAGCTCAGAGAGGGCTCTAGCTTTACTCCTCTAATGATTATTAAAATAGAGCAAAAGGAGTTTTACTGGCCTAAATCTTTGGCTGGAAAACCTCAATTAAGCATGGAATAAACAGCACCAAGCATAGCCTTAGCACCATGTTTCACACCAAGAGCCTGGTGAAATGTTGTAGTCAGTGGTGGATCTGGAAAGTTTTTATAGGGGTGGCAGAGTGTTTTGGTAGGGTAGCATGTGCATGTAGAACTTTGGTCTATTTGGTACATTTATAAATACAGAACTATTTATACAACCCTCTGGTTTAATAGCCTTAATCTAAAGCTAAACTTGTATGAAATTGCATAAATGGGTGGGGAGATGTCACAATTGGCTCCTCCCACTCCTCCATGTGCATTTATGTTATGTCTGTCCCTCCTTATATCTATGTTGGCTCGTCGAACCTGGACTGTTTTGACTATGATCCTGAATTTGCCCCAAATAAATCTTGCATTTCTCAGCACGTGCATCCGCTTCCTCTTTGCTCCACATTACAGGAGATTATCTCATCACCCCACGGGGAAATAAAAAGGGATGTTTTGAGATGTTCTTTGCATTGTGGTTGACCAGGAACCATCTTTCCATTTGATGCTCAATAAAGCAAAGACCTTTTCATTCTTTCCATGAGAACTCAGTGGCTGAAGTCTTTTTTCATACCTTTTATCCTTTTTCATTTTTGTTGATATTATTTTATTCTTTTAATTCTTTTTGGACATATTACACTATACACAGCTATTAGGGTAATAGTATAGACAATATTAGAGTTACTTATAAATGTCCAGACACTGGGCAAAAAGAGAGAGCTCTTGGTTGCGACATTACATTGGCCATATCAAAACCAAAAGCATGTTATACACTTTAAAAAACTAACCAACTAGGTTGTTGGACTTACTAACTGAAAATATGTCGACATTAAATAAATGAATTTCTTTGAGTTATGGGTTTACATAAAAAAAGAATAAAGTATATAAAAAGTGCATTTCCTTTAGTGAATGAAAACTGTTTGTTTTGATCCACATAGAATTCTGTTCCTATGAAACTCAAATGGGTTGCCCTGTTTCAGGTTTGGTCCATCAACAATTGAACCTTATTTTGAGGAAACAAAGTCTGTGTACACTGACTTTATTTGTTTGAATGGAAACATATGGCGTAACTGAATTAACTTTGCATAAAAATTCATTGTTATTTAAAGTGTAGTATATAGCGTGTAGTTCAGTGGCATAAGCAGAAATAACTTTTTGGGTAAGCCTGTGAAAAAGTGGGAAGGCTACAGCCTTCAGTGCAGTTTAGATCATATTTATTTAAGTGCCTCTGCCAGCAATAACCAGATTTTCTACATAAACTCAACCAACACTGCAACTCCATTTTATAACAACATAGCAAAAAGCATACTGCCACAGCAGGCATGAAAAAAATGACCATTTATATCTCACCTTGGATGATTTTATGCACAGGAATAGACATTTGTATTGACCTTTTTACATCACGTTTGCTTTTAGCTTTAGTGCTCTTCTAAAAGATATTTGAATTCAAAATAAATGACGTACTATAGTATAGTGTAGCTATTGTTATTTAGTTAACTTGCTAGCTGAGAACATAGCAAACAGCACACACTTCTGTATTTGTGTGTATTTGTCATTGAACTGCTTCCAAACTCCTGTGCACATAATAGTGTTATGATATTAATATGGAATTCAATCATACTCACTTTTTTCAGGTGAAACATACTGCAATGAAATGCCCTTCATTATAGTTTTACAGGGTTTTTATACTTAACAATTGATTTCCAAACATAACAAACAGTTTCCTACCACCGCTTTAAATGTAAAGTTGCTTGTTTTTTTTTAAAGTATGGCACCTTTGCCCTATTTCTAAAACCATGCAAAAAAGCATTTCACTGCCTCATACCTTTGTTGTAGTTGTAAACTGGCTAACATTAGCAGAGCATTTACAAAGGTAAAAACTGTAGTAGTACCAAAAGAGCACCTGCCAAACAAATGAATGTATATGTAAACACAACCAACTTAAAAATATGGTTCGTCAAGGGTTCTTTAGTAAAGGCTGTGGTTCTATTTATGTCAATTTTGTAGCAATAGAAGAACACTTTTTGGTGCTCTATAGAACCCTTTTCAAAAAGGTTTTACATCAAACTATATACAATAAATTCAGACATCTTTCTAAAGATCTCTAAATATCTATGCAAAGGACCATTTGTACATGAAATGGTTCTATATAGAAGTCATTGTCTAAATAGACCCATTTCCTTTATTTAAGAACCATTTAAGAATCTTTTTTTCAGCATGTGTGTTTCCACTACTCATGTAAGAATTTTTTAATACCATTATAGCCCCTTTGGCAAAGCCAAAAGATCAATTCCTGTCACTGAGTGGCTATTGATCAAAGTTAGTCAAGGCTTGCTAGCCCAGAAGTGCCTCACACACTGATGGCCTCTCTGCCACTATGCGTTGGCATGGCCAGGCGCAGGCCAGGGACATTCTCACAGTGTCGAGAGACACCCTGGGGCCAGCTTGCTGCTCCTCAGCAACTCCGAGCCTGCAGTATGACAGTGCTAGAGCCGGATCATGACCATGTGAACTATGATGGATGTTCCGAGGGCCAAGAACTGTGGAAACTCAGTCCCAGCGGCATGGGAAATCAAACTGTCCCCCCCAGGAGCGCTAATGCCTCTACAGTTAGTGGAGTTTTAGATAATTGTAATTGATTACAGCTTCCTCTAAATACTAAAGCTCCACTATGATTCCCCTAGAAAGTGAAGATGAATGAAAATAACTGGAGGGGGGGAGAAGAACAGTCATTGTGTTTGTTTATCTGCCTAGGATTCTCAGAGTAGAGCATGCTAAGAATAAGCACACACAGCTCTGATTTTCGTGAATTTTTGATGGAGGAACCTCTCCTAAATGTCGCTGTAAATGTGCTAGCGCGAATATGCAGATGTTCGCATCTATCATCATCACAAAGGCATCGCTAAGCTGCAAGGCGGGTGCCTGGGGAACGCCATGAACCGTTACACATGTGCTATCAAACGTTCTTTAAACACCCCCTCCTCCTGTGAGAGCTTCACGTGGCAGCTGCTTTCTGTTCACTGTGCACACTCTTCTCTATCTGTGCAGCACTGCAGTGAGGGTTAAGCACAGTCTGGTAATAGAAAGGTAATTAAAGATTCTTCCTACCTCCACGTAGGAAGCATTTAGGAACCTTTATTTGCTTAGAACCTTTATGTGACTGAAATATGTCAAATTAGCCATGTTCTGATTGGGTGTATTGTGCCTTACTCAAAAAGCAGTTTAGGCTAAAACACTCTATATAACTTCAACAAGAGCTAAGCAGCTATAGGTTGAATAGGGGGATACGTGCAAAGGCGTTGGTTTTCATAACATTTTTGCAGCTTAGTTTCTTTATCATTGCAGTTAGTGATGAAACAGTCAAAAGATTACTTGGTACAAAGTGTTTTTACATTATATTTCAGTTAAAAGACAGGATCTGCTTTTCCTTGTCAAAGATTTGTGCCAACAGCAATAGTATATAGGTCAGATGGACTGGGGAGTGAATGGTACGTTTTAAAAGTTTACACTACATTATACTTTTTTACTTCTAAAAAGAAAAAAAAATCTGTTTTCCATGGTATGGGTGTTGATGAGTGTTGTCCCAATTGTATATTCAAAAACTATGTCGCTGTTTTCAGTAGAAAACCTTGTATGTCCAAAATTATAACTTTATAGGAGAAGGAAAAAATCTACTTTACTTTTAATGTAAGACAATGGAACCAGACATTTTTCCAAGTAATTTTTCATAATTTCTTTTAGTCCATTCATCATAATATTTACACACAACAAGCATTTTCAAATGATGTCAAAAACTGAAAATCATCAAAAAGATTTTTTTTTCCCCCAACATCAGCGATATCAATCATATCATGCAGAAATTTGGGATTTCATAATTCATTCATTCAATTATCTTCTTAATAATCATAATCAAACTGAATCACTGTCAGAGATTAACACCTCTATTCCCCAGTATACCACACCCTCTCTTCCTTATACTCTTCCTCTATCCATCCCATCTATCCCTCCCTCCTTTGTAATTTACCTCTGCCATTCTCACTCCCCCCACACACCCCTCCTGCATGGAGAAGCAGAGTGGATATGTCCGGCAGGGTCTGTGAAATTGGGGGGTGGGGGAGGGTGCGGCAGCGGGGGTGGACGTGAAATGGTACAGTCTGATAGATGGAGCGGGGGAGAAATGGAGTATGTGAGCAGAATAGTAAAAGAGCCCGGAGACGAGGGGGGAGGGAGGAAGAGTGGAGGCACAGAGCCAGAAAATTGCATTGCGTGTTTGGTGATTAGTTTATCTTCTGGGTTCTTCTGTTCTTTTTCTTTCTTTCTTTCTTTAGTTCTCTCATTCTTTCTTTCTTACACTCTTGCTCTCTCCTCTCATTCCTCCACATGCTCATCGTCCTTTCACTCCTGCCTGGATCGGTGTTTCTTCTTTCAGGCTGATTCTCGCCATTTCCGTTATTGCCCCCACTCTGCGGCTCTTGATTTTTTCTCTGCTGTGCTCAAAGCCGGAACATTACAGTTTGGCTCCAGCCTGTATCTCAGGAGGACAGCATCTCTTGTGTAGTGTCTCTAACACAACCCTATAGGAGATCCGGGCCACTGCTTTTGATAAGTCTAGGCCAGTTTCTCTTGCTCCCTTTGCTCAGGACAAGGTTTCACAGCTGCTCTCTAGTCAGCCATTATTTAGAGGTAAAAATGTCCTCTTTGAAAAATTTTAGCTCAGCCTTTTGTGCAAAACACAGCACTGAAACCACACTATTTACAATGACAAATGACCTGCTTATAAATGCAGACACTAGCAAATGCTCTGCCTAAGTTAGTGTGCCTGGGAACTCTAAAAGCTTCAGCTAGTGGCTGCCACCAACTGCAAGCAGAAATCGAATGGCCAGCCCTTTCCTGAAGATACACCTTCCTGTGTGTTCAAAAATATCCATGTCTAGAGCAGGTGCACATGAGCCTAGGGTCACCATTCCCACTGCCGATCATCAGGTAGAACTGAGGCCCAGAGCAGTGGAACTGTGTTCTCTCTGAGTAATGGAGCCCCATTGAATACCTTTGGGAATAAATAGGATGCCATTGGTGCCACTAAGTTCTTGTGACTAAATGCAATCAAAACCTCACAGCAATGTTCCAACATCTAGTGTGAAGCCTTCATAGAATAGTGGTGGGTGTTGCTGGTTCAAAGATCAGTTATTGGCCAGTTCCTTTATTTTGGAAGGAACATTGAATAAGCAGGTATCCACAAACTTTTGAACCTATAGTGAAGGTTCAGTTCAAATTTATTTGCATAATGCTCTTTTAATGGACGTTGTCACAAAGCAATAAGATGGAAATAAGATGAAATAAATAGGCATTAATATTACACATGAACATTCTGATCAAACAGAGGCAAGATCTGTGACATAAACCAGTGAATAATGTGGGAAATCTATTAGAAATATTCAAAAAGACTTAGAATTAGGGTTGATGGACTATCAATTGAGTTAACAACTAAGTGAGAACATCATGGGTAACGAAAGATCAGCCAAAAATAAAGAGTCTACAGTTCAGAGGTAATGCCTAATTGATCATTAAAGTCTCTAGGAGAGCCAGCTAAGGCTTTCTGATACAGCAGGGTGAATTTCATGTGCAAGTGAGGTGACAGTTAAGTGTTTTTCTTGGAAATGGCTTCATTTTCAAGAGAGCTTTCTGTCTCACTTTATTTGGATAGTCCACTATAGTTTCCTGTAGATTATCTACGGATGTTCAAATTGTTAACAAACTATTTGTTGACAATCAGTTGATTCTAAGCAGTGGTGGGGTTAGGGTTAGTATTTGGACCAGGATTAGGGCTGGCTGGGTTTAAGTTTAAGTTAAGATTAGAGCAGGTTTAGAGTTAAAGAAAATGATAGCCAGTTTAGTAGATATTTAGTTGAATGTAACTTGAAAGTAAATTAAGTATCTACAAAGCATCTAAAGTGGACTATCCAGATAAAGTGTTACTGAGCTTTCTCTTCTGACAGCTTTAATCACAGTCTCCAATGCCACAAACCCAGACCTAATGCATTCCAATGCCGAAAGGGGCAGATAGTAGACTCTGCTCTGGTTTGTGGTTCTCTCAAAGGCAAGTAGGTCAAGCTCTTTCTTTTAATCCTGGCTTAGTCTAGCCTCTTGTCTGGTTGATGTGAGCTCTCATTCTCCAAAGCAGCAAGATAGGCTCCCACCCTTTTCCACACAGCCCAAAGCCTGCACTCTCTTTCTATTCGGAATCAATGGCAGATCAGCCGCCATGTCTCAACTCTTCTCCTCTGCCTTTTCTCTTCTGTTTGGGCTCCTTTAGACTCTGAACAAATACCCAAATCCCTTGTTTCCTTCTTATTTGTTGGAGAATTACGTATACTGTTTTCTTTTTCTGTATTCCCAGTTATGAAACTCAATCAAGAGCTAAGGAATGCACACAACAGCAGCAGAAGACTGCACCAAGTGTCCAGCTGCAGTAGAAGATATGCTTTTGAAAGGCTGACCACACACATTAAAGGGCCTGTATCAAGAAAACCAAATTTCCATATTGTGAAATATTGTTAAAGTCTCAAAATTTACAGTTTCATCTCCAGTTCATACTTTCCATATTGCGGTTTTCGAAAGAAAACCTCGTATCTCCATTTTTGATGTTTTTCTGTTGTTGACATTATTTGAAAATGCCTGTTATTCTTTACATTGTATGTAAATTTCATCATGGATGGACCAAAGAAGTGACTTAAAATTATTTGGAAAAAGGTCCGGTTCCACTGACTTACATTAAATGTAAAGTAGGTTTTTTCCTTCTCCTGTAAAGTTCTCATTTTGGAGATAGGAGGTTTTCTTCCGACAAAAACGATATAGAAAATAAGCTTGCATTTTGGCCTAGTGTTTTCTTGATGTTCCAAAAAAACTGGACATTTATGTATATGCCGCATTCAGCTTACAGCACTTTAGCTAAGCCCATTCAGTCCTGAAGTTGCTTCAATCCTGACTGCTTTTTCAATGAGGCACAATACAAGGCAGCCAATCAGAACAGAATTCATTTAGGTGTCAGTCTTACACAAACAGACACAAAACCATTCTGTTTCATTCAAAGGGATAAAGAGAGACTGAAAAATGTTAGATGTGGACCATAAGGGAAAAAAATAAAGGAATAGTTTGACTAAAAGGTTCAAACAATAACTCCAAATGTAGCTGATCATCTAAGATGTGTTTTGTGTTTGAAGTCGGCAACAAGACTATTGTAGCAAACCACACACACACACATATCTTCGAAGCCGCTTCTCCTTCCGGGGGGGAGAAGATGGACCCTATCCTAGCTGTCATTGGGCAGAAGGCAGGATACACCCTGGTCAGGTCGCCAGTCCATCACAGGGCAGACAGACAGACATACACATTCACTCACACATTCACATCTAGGGGGAATTTAGCATGTCCATTTGGCTTGACTGCATGCCTTTGGACTGTGGGAGGAAACCGGAGTACCTGGAGGAAACCCATGCAGACACGGGGAGACTCCACACAGAAAGGACCCTGGTCATCCGGCCGGGGAATCGAACCCAGGCCCTTCTTGCTGCGAGGCTTTGAAAAAAGACAAAACAAAATTCAACTGTCAACTGCTAGTGTTTTTATCCATTTCATAGACGTTGTCATACAGTGTAATAAACCTATTTGATATTGCGTAAAAGGCTATTGTGACCTAAAACTATAGCTTATTATTTGTTGTGAATATTATAGAGTATTATGTAGTGCAGCATCATATCTCTCAACATTATTGGTTTAACAGAATTCCCAATTTTACATTTTTTCATGTTTATATTCATAACTGTTCTCTCACTACAATACCTAGCATGCACTGTACAAATACATCATATAACTATTGGCAATCTCTGTGGTGTCAAACAATCCTGACTGCCAGACTAGTTTGATCTATAGGCTAACAAATACAACCAAACACTACTGTTAACATGACTATTACCTCAGTCATCAAACAAAAGCATAAAAGTAAACAGAGATTCAGGACCAAATGGATGACGGACACAAGTTTGACCCTTTTGGCCAGAGAATAAGAGCCAAACTGAGGTAAAATATTTAACTAGCCTGTTACTATGCTAACTTTTAGTTTGACACTGGACTTTTAGCTCCTCATCTGACTAGTAATTTCTGTCATTTGAAGACAGGTGTTGCAGTTATATGGCTGCAATAATATACTTTGCTTTTCAGTGAGGTTAGCTATCTGCCTACTTCTGCATCTCCAAAAAAAAAAAAAATTCAAAACACCCTGCGCCTAAAAATCCACCCAAAACAATTGTAGCTTTTAAGACTTCCTCCTGCATTCAAGAAACATAATCAAAAAAGAGCTTTTTGAGTGTTTTAACCAGAAAATCTCACTTTTGTCTTCTGCAGTACCATTGTAGGATGCCAGTAGGCATGTTTGCAATCAAGGCAACAGATGTAGCGTTGGTGACATTTTTCATTTTGGCAGGTCTTCTTTTAACAATTAGACACAGTTTTTGGCACATGTGTTTATTTAGACATGCAGTTTGCATGATGTTAACTGGTGAAATATAAAGTTGACTACAATTGTGGTAAAGGGAAAAATATATGTCAGCTTTTTGTTTTTGCCAAACTATCGCTTTAAGACCTTGTGTGCTCGCTGTGGTGCCGTGAAAGAATGGTTAACAGGACTCGGCTGACTAAACCCAAACTCTCTTTAATCAGCACAATGCTAATCCGCTACTCACTCGCATCCAGCCACAGGAAAGCGCAGCAGCCGTGGGCATTCAGCTGCATTCTCAGCCAAATGCAGCAGCGGAACACTGGCTGGCAGAGGCACGGCCGCTGTTCATTGGCTGGAGAGGAGATTCAAAAGGGCACAGCTTCTACCCAATTAGCCACTTTTTGTTCCCTCAGGGCAGCGATGGTGGACGCATGTGCTCTCTGACCGTGATGATGGAGTAGCATGTAAAGCGTTTTTGTAGCCAAGGATTTCCGCTCAGGAACTGGGACACAGGGACACAGTGTGCAAGGACAGCAGGTCCAAGACGTGTCGAACAGAAATGGAGGAACGAGGTCTTGAGACGTTTTTTGTGCTTTCTGCAGAGGAGCAAGTAATTCTACTTCATTAGGAAGGGGACACGAAAGCCCTGGTCATTTTGACATGATTTTAACTGTAAGGGACCAGATCTTACTACAGTATATGTTCAAAAGTCTGTAGACACCTGCTTGTCTAATGTTTCTTCCAAAATCAAGTGTATTGCAGTAATAGGGAGTTGTCCCCCCTTTGCTGCAGTAGCAATCTCTAACCCTCTGGGAAGACTTTGTAGTAGATGCAGGGGTATTGCTGTGAGAATTTGATTGCATTCAGCCATGAGAGCCTTAGTGAGGTCAGGTAGATATGTAAGATGATTAGTATAGTACCAATAGTATTAAATGGTGCTTCATCTCCCAGGCCCCACTGCTTTAAAGCTGGGGAGCTTTATATCCCTCGAGCCAATGATGTGTGACTGCTCCAGAGTGTCCCATTCCATTAGCAATGCTTTTCTATGGAGATTTACCAGCTGTCTGTTTGCAATAGAATGCCTGTTTCAGCAATGGGTGAACTTCCTGATCAAGATGGAAGTACCACGTTTTTTTTAATTATATACAGAGTGATAAGCCTGGCCAATCCATTTGGTGGTTAATTTCCGAGATTTTAAAGTAGTTGTTTTTGCTAATTAGAACATGTGCCAGTACATACTTATATTGATGCTGTCCAAAGAAAATCATTTAACGCCCTTTATCGAATTAGATTTTTCTACACAATTTGAACATGGCAGCCGTGCTTAATGTGTTAAAATTTTATGATGAATGGTCCAGTAGCAATGCTCCAGAAACACTTGGAATAAACCCTCTTTACGTTAACCTACATTGAAAGTAATGACTGTTTTTCTTTCCCCAGTAAAGTTACCATTTTGCTTTTTCTTTAGACAGTGATGATATATTAGTTTCAAAGTGCTTATTGGGTAATAAGCCTTAACGCAATGGTCTGGCCAAAATATTCACACAGTTGTTTCTGCTTCCCAAATGTTGTCAATTGTCAAATGTTTGGAGTCTAAAATTTCCTTCTATACTTTTGTATTGGAGCTAGTTGCTAGCTGTGTTAGCCTTGTAGCTCCAGTGAAAAATTACAAAATATACAGTTGGTGCGTGTTCATATTTACATGACAAAAAGTCAAAAATGTTCATGAACTGACAGAGCTAGTGTCAAGCTTTATTTTAGGTTTTATTATAACGCATTATAAGAGCACCATCAGTGCTCTCCTGTGTCCGTGTTTATTGATAACTAGTCAAAATGTAATGTCAAACTTGACTTTAATTAAGGCCACTCATTTTATAAACACTATTGTTACATCTACATTTTTTTTTATTTTAGCCCCTGAAACCATCCATAGTTCCAGCCTGAACCCTGGCTGCTTGTGCAGTGTTGCTGTGACTCCTGAACCTCCACTTTAAGTTTGAAAGTGTAATATAAGCTGAAGCTGAAGCTGAAGCTTAATCTCTCCTCCAAACTCTAAACATAAAGTCATGAATCAGAGGCCAATGAGGCAAAGAAGATGATGAGTGGTGGATCAAAGGTTGTGGATGACAGCATGTCCTGCCAGAAATGAGGCAGTGGTGCCTTCTTCACTGCAGCCACCTCCTCCTCCCTCTCACTAGGATGAGGCATGGTCATGTGACGCATACCCTTGCTGCCCATGCAAGCAGGCGGTTGCTAATAGTGACAAACTACCGTGGCCGTGCTGAGGGAGCCAGAGCGCGAGAGACACACCGATGACTGGGAGCCGTGAGACTGTGGGAGACACACACACATACACATACACACACACACATCTGAGTGGGTTGAGCTTTTGTCTGTAAATAAATTTCAGCTCTATTTAATTTGTCAGTATGGAACTCACTTCTATTCATTTAATCAGTATTGATTTTAGCCAGTGTTCTGTCAGCCTCTCAGCTCCGGCTTAAACAAAAGTGACATTGACCTATGTATCCAAAAATACCCACTCAATCCTAGAGAGATTTCAGTATTGTTAATTATTTCAGCTCGTGCCAAAAGAGGCACTCATGCTGGCTCTACACTACCGCAGTCACATTATTCACTATTTGACAAAGGAAGTTGTTTACTGCTAGTGCAAGCTTTGAGGAGATGCAGCGCTGTCACAACACTGTCAGAGCAGGTCCAGTGTGCTTAATCTCCATGTCTCTCTCTTTCTCCTCATTTTCCTGAAGAATGCTCCATTTCCTTATGTCTCTGTCACATAAACATGCATACATAGTCTCCACACATGAATACATACATGCACCGAAGCTTTGGCTCGCTCTCTCTCTCTCTCTCTCTCTCTCTCTCTCTCTCTCTCTCTCTCTCTCTCTCTCTCTCTCTCTCTCTTTGAGGTGAATATGATACATTCCTAAAATAATTAAAGCTGTCAAAAGGGTTCTTTGAAGCAATACCATGGAAGAACATCCTTTGGTTACCAAAAGTGGATGGTTCATTAAAAGAATATTCCATATTTTTTTAACGGTTCACTAATACAGACAGTATTCAAGAACCGATGCAACTGCCCATTGGCTTTTGTTATGAAGGTGTTTTGTGGGATTTCTTTTCTGAATTTAAGGAATAGCATTGAAATTGCTGTCCTTAGTAATACAAGCGTACCTACAGATGCAGCACCTAGAGATAAGGTTGAAAAACACTTGAGTATTCCTTTAAAGCACTTTCCATTGAGAGATTCTTAAGGAAGCCAAAAGTAGTTATTCTACCGCCACTTTTCCACTAGGTCACTATTCCACTGCAGCTCTTTTACAGCACTGTTGTGGCTCCACATCAGAATTAGGTATTTCAGTAAAAATAAAATAATCCTCCTTTAGAGTGAAATAATGCTCTGCTCTGCAATAAATCATCTTAAATACTAGAGAAAATGTAGCCTATAACTGCTAATTCACCTTTTAACCCTGAAGGTTGGTGCACAGTCTTTTGGTCACCATGTTAAAGAAAACAATCTCAACTAGCTAGTCGCTTTTAGATTTTAGACAAACATTGATAATTTGGAGACGAATGGACTAAAAGCACTCCAGCTGGTTTACTGATATGCTTAATCTGCAACAAGAAACTCTCAGACACTAAAAAGTCACTAAAAAGTCTTCTTGTTCAGCATTACACATTCCACCCTAAATGGTGCAGCAGTTACATTTTAGTGCCTTAGGTACCATTTAAGGTGGAACATAAAAATTTGAACAAAAAGGTGGCGAATGAGAAGCTGATTTCAACCTCTTAAAAAGTCAATTGTTGAGAGAAACTGCTACTTTTGTGGAAAGGTATCCCACCGGATGCGAAAAGCAGCTATAGCTGAGGTAAACCTTAAAGCAGAGCAAAGACATTTTAGACTAGACTAGTACATTAGAACAAATTGAGACATATTTACAGCTAAGACGGTACAGTGGACATAAAATGTTGTGGCTCCCAAGTTGGTTTGATTTTCTGTTGAAAGGACAAAATGTCTCTTAACATTTGGCTTGCCGACTCCTGCTCTAGGTAGTGGGTTACTAATCCAGACACAAAGCCATAACCTGGTTGAATACCTGTGTCTGTTTCCCATCACATTACAGAACCATATGGATTTGTAATTGAACAACTTCTAACAAAATTGAGTAGTCAGCAACTGTTAATATGTCCTTTATGGCACCATACAACCTTTATGTACTTGTAAATGGTGTATTAGTATAAGTGTAACAGTTCTATATTACACATGGCATCCTGTGACACTTGGTTGCATGCTGATCAGTGATTAAATGTGACTGTCACTCCCAAAGGCCTCATTCCCTGATTCAGCATCATATAATCACAAATATATTGTGCTAAAGCAGTGGCTAGAGCTTCACCTTTTGTTGGCATTGCAGATTTAAGACCTATTCTAAGGCCTCCATGAATCATTGTGCCCTCTGTCATAAAAGTTTTGTGGCTCTCCCTGAGATATGGAAAGCCTTTTGTGTCCCATTGGGAAGCGTTTAGGCCCATACTGTCTCCTGCACGCTGATGTAATGGGAGGCATTTTCTTGCTTCCTCCAGGGAGGACTGGCTGCCTCTAAATCTGGCCCTGTCACACTTTCATAAAAGCTCAAATTGAATTCCGAGCCATTTCTGTGTTTCTCCCTCACGGTGAATAGGACTGTGGCTATAAATACTTCAGACGCAGAGAGCCAGAGATACTGTGCATAATGAGAGGGAACCTGAAAAGAGATGAAAAATCTTTAAAAGGGAAGATGGAACTAGAGAAGAGAAGAGAAGAGAAGAGAAGAGAAGAGAAGAGAAGAGAAGACTGGAAAGCCAGGGTTGCCTCAGAAGTATGTTAGAGGATTTCTTTACAAAATAAAGCATAAAAGTCAAGAAAAACAAAGGTGGTCTGGAATAGCTGCTCTCACAACAGGTAGTGTTAGCAGACCTCATTGACAGTCTCAGCAGTGTTCCACCCTGGGTAAGTGTTCCCCCTCACCTTCACTGAGTGACTCACTGAGTGACTCATCTGAGCCCAATTCCACACTCACACACACACACACATACACCCACTCCCCTCCCATCAATTAAATGTACACACATACTTAGGCAGATATACCACCCTTTGCCCACAGCACTCTCATCAGATAAACAGCCCTCTCCTCACCTAGCGGAAAATGTAATTGCTCAGAAGTCACTCTTTGATAGTGATGTTAATTCTACAAAAATTATTAATTGAAGTAGCGTAAGACAAAAAGGAGACATGAGGTAGTTCTGGCCCAGAAAACAAATATTTCCTCAATTTTTTCCTCAAATTTCTAACATTTTGTAAAATTTTTGTAAAATAAATATAAGGTGCAGGGTTGCCCTTTCTGGAAATGGGGTTTGCAATTATTCACAACTTCAAAACTGAGACAGCTTTCAGTCTTGGATGTTCGTAGTAAGATTACCAGTTTAATTGAATATAAAGATCTCTAAGAGATCTCTAAGAAAACAATACATTGTTATCTATTGTTATCACAATATTAATATACTGTGTGCTGAGAACATTTTGACCAGTGACAGTTCTAGATGATTGATTCTGTACATGTTGGGATGAGTCAAGGTATTCAAATGTTTTGAAAAAAGCAAATTATTTTGGTCAAAATCATAGGCGCGATAATGCTTGCTGTACTAATTTGAACTAGATAACTAATTGCAGACAGTTGCAAGTTTTTGATGACTCAGACTTTCAGACATTTTTGTTGTTGTAGTTCAAGATACTTCAAGTTCATATACCCACTTCAAATTTACATGCGTAATGTCTTTTAACTACTTTGTAACTATATACAACTTATTGTCCCCAGACAACTACATCATGCAAGATTTCTCTCAGACTAATGATAAGGAAGGTAAGAGAGAAGCCAGCATTCAGAAAGAATTGCAGGATGACCTGAAAGCAGCAGGAACAATAGTCACACTGAGAAATGCAGTGATCTCCATTCCTACATTCACACAAATCTTCTCTGCTAAAAAAGAAACACAGAGATGCACATCTAAAATTTTCACATGAGCATTAAGACAAATCAGAACTTGTTCGTAACAATGTATTCTGGTCAGACGCAGCAAAAGTAGAACTCCTTACAACCCTTAAATAATTCAGCTCGTCATTTAGAGACAGAAGAGTTGATCCCAAGTACACTGTATCCACAGTGAAGTACAGAGGTGGGAGCATCATGATATGGGCCTGCTTCTTTGCAAACAGTATTGGGGTGTTACACATCATTGAAGAAAGCATGAATCTGTTTTTATGTTTATGAAAATATTACAATAATCATTTTTGCTCATATTTATAAGTACAAAATAAAAAAAAACTGTTTGTGAATTAGAACTAAACATTTGCACCGAAGGTCTCTTTAACAACAAGAACAAAAGTGTCTTCAGTTCATTGTAAGTTGAGTTGCAGGTGCTCCGCTTGTTCCATTGTTCAGCTGCTTATGGGTCAAAATCAGCTTGTCTTATTGATTCAATGGTGCATTTATATTGCAAATATTGCAATATGTAGCAATATAATCACAATGCTAGTATCATGCAGCTCTATTCTGCTGCATGCAGCAGAGGTTGCTCATACCATGCCTGATAACTCCATTACAGATGCATAGCAGCCATTATGGCTGCTGGAATCTGCAGTGCACAGATGAGGAGTGCTGCAGTCATCATATTGTCTTCAGCGCTGGAGAGGAACAAGAGCATCTTCAGCCTCGCCTGTCAAACTGTCAGGTTGCTAGTTAGCCGAGTTCCTCCACAGCTCAGCCAAGAACCTGAGCGCATACGTGCACGAGCGTCTGCCAGTCTGCATCTTTTTGTTTGTGTGTGTGCGTGTGCACATCCACTTCACCTTTCATGCTTTGACGGCCTTTCATTTCCATCCAAACAATACATGGTCTTCAAGCAGGAGTTAATTAAGCAGAAACAATGCGGCGTATGCCTTGGTGAATCATTAGTCGTTAGCGTGTGGGCGCGGCAGGAAATGGGCTGTATCAGTGGCACAGACGGGCAGACAGAGTGCTCAGATATGACCTGGCACGGCTAGGCCAAGTGTAGGCTAGCTAACGAGGCGTGAGTGAGCGCTATGATCTCAGCACGAATAATTCATGGGGAGCCATGTTCTAGGCCACGGTGCCGCAAGGAGAGCCAGACAGGGGTTTCACATTGACTGCACACCCAGATCTGACAGGATGGTTGTGTGTGGGGGAAACCTGTTGTACGTGACTTTGTGTGTGTGTGTGTGTGTGTGTGTGTGTGTGTAGTTTGTTAGGGATACACAATATTGTAGGACTGTGTTCTGCTATTTTAATATCATGTAAATGAGTGCTGGAACCCTTTGACTGATGCAATAATGTGGCTTGTTTTCTGATTAATCTAGCTTTATTAGGTTGTGTTACAAACTGCCTTTTTGAACAGTATAATACACACACACACACACATTTCTCCCTCAGGGTTGTCGGGGGTGGGGGGTGTTGGAGCCTATCCCAGCTGCCATAGGGCTTAAGGCAGGATACACCCTGGAGAGGTCACCAGTCCATTGCAGAGCCAGTATAATACATACATTTGAGAATGTCACACATCAGAAGCTTTTTATAATTACTCTGTTCAAACAAAACAATAATAAGCTTTTACCAGTCTAAATTGTGCTCTGAATATAGCCGTGTTGTCACGCAGAAAATAATTATAGTATAGCATATCCATCCATATATAGTATAGTAGATCCAACAATAAAGGAAGATCTTGTGTATCTTTTACGCAGTGATAGAAAACAAAGAAGCACACAGAAAGTTGTTATTTTATATACTGATATGTTTCACTCTGGCCAACTTGGCCAGACTTGTAACTCCTCTGGTGGCAGATTTAAATAAGTTTAAAGGGGCAAATTCTCTGAATGGCTCGCTGGTGAGATGCTTGGTTTGATAATAATAATGTAGGTCAAAATCACGCGGTTCTGTCATTAATCTTATTACATCAGTGTGTTTTAATATCTTGCAAGGCATATCACTGTTAGTTATTGTTATTGTCACAATACCAACATTTTGTATCGGAATCAATACCAACCGTAGTATCACAATGCTTGATACCAAACAACAAGACCAGGCAATCCTGTTTCTGCCAGATACTCTCTCCTCTGCAACTTTTGGTAATTGACACCAGGGTGGAGCAGTCATTTTAAATGTGAGGGGGGGGCAGTTGTCAGTATATGACACCCCTGAAACTCATAACCCCACACTTGTAGGTTCAGTATTACTTTTACAAAGCCTGTAGCAGTATGTACATTTTTACAATCAAGCCTGGGGCAGCACTCAAATTGTGGTTTCCTATGCTACATAGTGTTAGGTAAGTTAAAGCTGTGGCATTTAGCTTACCTAAGGCTACCTCACCTCACTGCAGCTGCCCCTGCTACACTTCATGCAAGCTAATGCTAGCTATGTTACTTTTTCTTCTTCTTTGCCATGTTTTATTCTTACATTGGATAAAGGCAGGCCTGTCTCCTGTCTTTTAGACAGAGCCACAGTCTCCAAACCATACATCATAGCAGGACGCACTACTGTCTTGTAAACCTTCCCTTTCACTCTTGCTGCTATCCTTCTGTCACACATCAGCCCTGACACCCGTCTCCACCCACTCCATCCTGCCTGCACCCTCTTCTTCACCTCTTTTCTACACTGTCCATTGCTCTGGATGGTTGACCCAAGATATTTGAAGTCATCCACCTTTACGACCTCTACTCCTTGCATCTTCACCTTTCCTCCTGCCTCCCTCTCATTCACACAGATGTATTCCGTCTTGTCTCTACTGACCTTCATTCCTCTCCTCTCCAGTGCAAACCTCCACCTCTCCAGATTCTCTTCCACCTGCTCTCTACTCTCACCACAGATTACATTGTCATCTGCAAACATCATGGTCCATGGAGCCTCCTGCCTGACCTCATCTGACAACCTTTCCATCACCATTGCAAACCAGAAGGGGCTCAAAGCTGATCCCTGATGTAACCCTACCTTCACATTGAAACCATTTGTCACTCCAACTGCACACCTCACCACTGTCTCACTATCCTCATACATGTCCTGCACCACCCTAACATACTTTTAAGCTACACCTGACTTACTCATACAGTACTACAGTTCCTCTCTTGGCACCCTATCATATGCCTTCTCTAGATCCACAATGACATAATGTAGCTCCTTCTGACCTTCTCTGTACTTCTCTACCAACACTCTCAACACAAAAATTGCAACTGTGGTACTCTTTCTGGGCATGAAACCAAACTGCTGCTCACTGATCTGAACCTCTCGCCTTAGCCTTGCTTCAACAACTCTTTCCCATACCTTCATGGTGTGGCTCATCAACTTTATACCTCTGTAGTTACAGCAGCTCTGCACATCACCCTTGTTCTTAAAAATGGGGACCAGTACACTGCTTCTCCACTCATCAGGCATCCTCTCACTCTCCAGGATTTTGTTAAACAACCTGGTTAAAAAGTCCACTGCCTTCTCTCCTAAACATCTCCATACCTCCACAGATATGTCATCTGGACCAACTGCCTTTCCATTCTTCATCCTTTTTAAAGCTGCCCTCACTTCCACCTTACTAATTCTCTGCACTTCCTGATCCACTATCTCTCCCCCCGTCCAATCCTCTCTCTTGTTTTCCTCATTCATTAGTTCTTCAAAGTTCTCCTTCCATCTACTCAACACTCTCTTCACTCACTAGTACATTTCCCTCTCTATCCTTTATCAGCTTAACCTGCTGTACATCCTTTCCAGCCCCATCTCTCTGTTTAGCCAAACGATACAAGTCCTTTACTCCTTCTTTACTGTCCAGCCTCTCATACAGCTCATCATAGGCCTGAGCCTTTGCCTTTGCCACCATTCTTTTCACAATGCGACTAGCCTCACAGTATTCCTGCCTACTTCCTTCATCTCTCTGGTTATCCAACTTTTTCTTAGCTGCCTTCTTCTTCTGAATACTCTCCTGGACTTCCTCATTCCACCACCAACTTTCCTTGTCTTCTTTCCCCTGACCAGACAAAACACCCAACACATTCTTGCCAGTTTCTCTCATCACCTTAGCTGTAGTTTCCCAGTCCTGAGGTAGCTCCTCACTGCCCCCAAGGGCCTGTTGCAATTTTTCCCTGAAACACACTCATTTACAAACATTTTTAAAGAATCAGAAATCAGTTAGTGAAGCAAAAGTTCTCCTTTATTTTTAAGAATATAGGTAAAATACAATGCCAACCTTTATTTTTGAAAAAAGAATTGAAAGTATTGAACATATTAAAAGTTAGAGTAATAAATTGTCCACATTGCAGTATTAAAAATGTATAGAACTTTTAATACTTTGTGCTCTAATTACACTTGCAATATATAGCAATATAATCACAACATAAAATTCTTAACTCATGTGTCTGTGTGTAGATTGCATTAATATGACTGTTAACATAGTTATGTTTGTAAGAGTAATGGATTTTTCCCTTTAATTGCATCTGTGGAAATAGATATTCATCCCACAGTCGGCTAGTAATCAAATTTAATTTATCTCATCTGCCCATTCCTTTTGATTCACTCTCTATCTTGATTCTAGTTGTCTTTGGCTCAGCAGTGAGGTCTGGAGATGATGTTTTAGTGTGGATTTTATTGGAGAGAAATTGGCTGTGTGCATCAGAAAAAAATACTCAAATCACATCAGTAACAAAAAACATCATTGTTTTTGTTTCACTGGACAAAACTGACAGGAATGTATTGAAGCATGGTGCACTTTCTCTTAAACACTGGTGCTGATTATATTTCAGCAAGGCAGCATGCTCTGGTAGAAGTGTTGCCTGAAAATGCAGGCTAATTTACAGCCTATACAAAACATTGCTTTGGGAAATATAAAGTGCAAAGCCTGGAGTTAAATGAGGATCTCGCTTTGCATTCAAATCCAACATTACTTTGGGAGAGTAAGAGAGGTGGGCGTGTTTTGGGGGGTGTTGTCTCCTAGCACCCCTGACATTTACAAGACTAACAGAAAATGTCAGCGAATGCCAGATGTTACCTCAGGTTATGATGCAGCTCTTGAAAGGCCTGAGCTATTGATCCATAGTTTTCCTCTTCTCCCTCAGTTCCCCTCTCCTTCCCTGCTGCTCTCATACTCTCATCTTCCATTCCTGATCTCTCTAACACTCTTTCTTTCATCCCTCTCATTGCCCTGCGCTAAGCCTCTTGTCAAAGATCTAAAGTGTGATGTCACTGGAGGATGTAGCCATGTTGGTCATTCTAACTCACTTTTACACCTAACACCCTTTTTACAGCTAATTGTTTATGATATCAAGATGATGTCTGCATAGTGTTTATCTACATTAACAAGCAGGTGTAAATGCACAGAAGAAGCGTCAAATCTGAAGCGTTAAAGAAGCAGTCTAAATCTGAAGACCCCTCCCAATATATTACATTGTAAAGCATTTCATTCAATGCCATGACCTTAGTACTCAGTGTCATGCCCATAGTAGTAACTCCAGGTCTAAGCACATTCCTCAATGGGAAAAAAGTCATTTTTGAAAATCACTACTACTGTGCACTGTAATAACTAAGATGGTCCAAAGCTGATACATGTGCTGTACATTTTTCTGGGTCCACTGAATTATGAAGTCGTCGAGATGTTGAAATATAAATATTGCTACATGCAAGCTAACACTACAGCGTATTGATCTGACATCATAAGACTGGCAACCTCACTAAAAATGTACGCAAACCAGAAAACTTTGTCACATGTGGTAATTGGGTTGCTTAGGCAGTAGTAGCCTAGAGTTTGAGCATCTGGTGTTGTTGTATAATAGTGTTGACGTTTAATACTACACTATTTAGCATGTGCATCATTTCAGTGCACATGACTGTTAGCTTGACTGTAGCATTGATGAAGCATTATTCATATTTTGACTGCTAAACAATCTCATATATCAGAGGATGGAGTCCCGCTTTGAGAGGAAACGTGCCCAGAACAAAATCTTCTTTTTTTTTTTAACCAAATTTTTGTTCACCACAGAATATGACATTCTCCCATAATAAGAACTTAGAATTCCTTATATGATCATGATTCTGACTACAGAGTGATGCACAACTTCAGAGGTCTGTGACTGGCAAAGTTGAAGCCTTTCTCTAACAGCATGCAACGATTGTTGCAGTGTTCGTGTGGCAACTAATTTTCTAATCAAACCGGACAAAAGCAGAAGCAAAGAACAACACAGACAAATGATTGTCATGTTATGAGCTGGTTTGCAAACTATAGCCATCAAATTTCAGTCCAACTAACTGGAGACATGTTTGACTTCTAGGTATAAATCCATGTGGTTAAACTCTTATGACAGATACAAGTTGCATGTAATGATCAGGAGTAAATACGGTCAAAGTGTCCTCTGCCTGTATTCCACAAGACTCTTTCTTCATGGCTGGCTGCATGCATTCCAAGGCCATGTTCTGTGGTAAATGTTCTGAAAGCCAACAGGCTCATGGCTAGAAAACCAGGCTAGTTTCGGAAAGAAACATTTTTAGGCTGACCTGCCCTACCCCTTTCCACACTCTCCAAAACATCAACTCCAATCTTTTCACCAATGCTCTGCCACTCCTCTAGCTGTCTCCCATGGTTAGCAAATTGTATGGGTGACTAGCAAAACAGGAGCTAAAGCGCTATTTCTGCCAGAGAGACCAAGCGTGGCAGTTGTTTGTTCCTCTTGTTGGATTTTGCCAATGCTGTGGCACCAAGGACTTTAATGATCTTGCTCTGACATAGAGGATTATGATGTGCACATGCAGTATCAACTCCATGCAAGGGTTCATGCACAATATTCAGAAATGGCAGTCAGTGATGGCTGATCACCCCATAAACAGACATATTTTACAGATTATTTCATGCTGTGCACTGAAGTTGGTCCATGCTAGGCAACACGAGCATGATAAAAGCCAGCATAAAAAGCCTGCTCCAGTTCACCATATGGTGCTAACCCAGAGGAATTTGCTCATGTTGAATGATGTCAAAGGAAAGGTTTAAACCAAATTGTGAGCTGTGGATTTCTTTTCTCTTGCTGTGAGACAGCCACAGCTAAGTCCAGGCTATTTCTGTCTGTCTTTAAGTTATTGTCTTCGCTTGAGTGGCCTCACATCATTATCATGAACCAGACTCTTCTGTTCCTGCACAGATTCCCCAGCACTGACTCGTGGGCAGGCGACTTTTTGACTTCTATAGCAGCATGAGTAAAATCCGAGACTGCTTCAAGGGCATACAGTGGTGAGCGAGAGAATTTCAAGTGGCAGAAAAGGGGAGCGGGGAAAAAAGGACACTTATGTGACTTCCTCATTTTGACGTGCCGAGACTTCTTGAAGTTTGCGGAGAATTTACTCTCCCAAAGATAATGTGCTTTGCTAGAGTGCACAATGAATTTTTTTGTTGGTGTTGTTAGTGGTGTTTGCCACCAAATGTTCCTCTCACTTCTCCATAATTACCAGTTCCGATTGCAGCCATTACGCTCTGCCACAAACACAAAGATGATTATGGCTCTAATTAGCTACATCTGAGTGCAGAGTGGCAGGGACAGATTACGTAGCATTCAAAAAACACTCTAGTGAAGAATTTCTAAAGATGTGCTCCCTTGAAAAGTCAGGGAGTCAAGTATCATTTAGAAATAATTTCATGTGGAGCTCAAAAAAATGCAAAGAGATAATGGCTATGGGTAGGTCACAACTGACAAAGGCTTTTGTTTTAGAAATCTTGATGGACATAATAATAATAAATATTGAAATGCCTTGAAAAAATGGTTAAATCCATCACCTTGTTTTATTACAAATACACCCCAGAAGAGAAAAATATCTAAGCTGAACAAGCTTGAACATGCAGACTGTAGCTGCTGTACTTCTAACCAGACAAAGCAATGAGCAAGACATTGTCCTTAATAATGTGTTTCAGTTCAGCTGTCCATACACACATTAACTGAAGTACAGAAGAGAGAAGAGAATTCCTTGCACTTGCTGAGTGTGTATTGGCCCAGTGGACTGTGGGTGTACACTTCTCAGAGAAAAAACAAATACTGACCTGGAATCAATTCTTGCTTTTCATTTCATAACATATGTAAGTGTAGGGATATAAGGAGGTGATATACACACATTTATCAATTTTTTAAATAAATGCTGCAAATAAAGTAATATTTTGTCACTGCTGGGACAAAATCTTCATTCATTCATCTTAATTTTTCATATTTTCACATAATTTGAATTTCACAAAATCTTGTGTTTTGCTCAGACTGCAACAACTTATATTACAGTATGTTGTATTTTTAAGTAAAGAAAAATGAATACATGTTAGAAGAGTCCAGAATGGTGAATGCAGTTGTAGAATAAAATGACTGTGAAAGCTGTATTGCAACATAAATAAATAAATTATAATGAAATGAATGTCTGCAATTCATCATATACTGAATGGCCAAAAGTATGTGGACACCCCTCCTTATCATTGCATGCAGGTGTTTCAGCCATACTCATTTCTAACAGATGTATAAAATCAAGCACACAGTCAGGCAATCTCCATAGAAAAACACTGTGTAGAATGGGCCAGAGCCCTGATCCCAACACCACTGAACACCTTTCGTATAAACTGGAACATTAACTGTGAGCCAGATCTCACAACTGCTCTTTCAACTGAAGTCCCACAGACACACTCCAAAATCTTATGAAAAGCTTTCCCAGAAAAGCTGAGGCTGTCACATCTGCAAAAGGGGAGCTGACTCCAGATTAATGCATATGGATTTGGAACGGGATGGCCAGCAAGCTCATATGTATGTGTGAGACGGTCGGGTGTCCACATACTTTTGGCCATAGTAGAGTATGGCAAGAAAAGAAGGACAAATCTTGAGGCTGATAACTTGATGAAGATGTGTGGAAATAGCACTACAAAAATGTGAAAGTGTGCACCAGAGACATGTGACAGATCATTGTGGAAAATGGATATTCTGTTAACTATGACATCTAATGCAATTGCATTGTTTAAACACCAACATTTGCAAAGAACCAGCACCCACCAATCAGCTCAGTCCAGCAAATTTATGTCATGAGCCAGATGCTTCCCACCTTTCAGCTTTAGTTTTGTTTGTATATTATGCAACAGCTGGATACAGTCAACATTTTTCTTCATTCAAATTTTGTTCAAAATATCATGAGAATATTGAATCATGAGTCCAGCATCATGCATTTAATCAAATCGTGTGCTTAGAGTATCGTTTCACCCTTATTATGGCAAAGGTTTGAATGTTAGTTGATAGGCAGCATTTTATGACATGAAAGCTGGGGCATCCTCTGCATTTCATCAATATTTCATGTGCATGCATATTTAATTTCAACATTGTCAAATACTTCGATCACACAAGCTCTTGCTCAACCACAGAGATGCACCAATGTATGGACCATTCTACTCAGCTAGTTAATTCCCACAGTAAAAACTATCTAAAAAACAACTTCAAAAATGTATTCAGAGTATACATTTTTATATTCCAGGAACTTATGGTGAGTGCTCACACAAAGACAAAAGTTTATAACCAACACATAAAAATCACAATATACACAGCACAAAAATGTGCAATACATTACCGGTTCCAGTGGAACAGAAAGGAGGAGGTAGTTTAAGTATCAGCTGTACTTAGTAAAAATATATTCAACAATGAATAAGTGAATAGAATGGTCAGTTATGTATCACATACACAGCATTGTGCATATGGAAGCGGTAAATCCCAGCAGTGTATTTGAAATGTACACACATTTCAGTTTTTAGCATGATTGAAAAGAGGCACTGGAGGATGAAGCTGTTCCTGTGTCTTCTCAAACAGGAACAGCATTGTGCATCAGCTTTACCACCATGCAGCTGCCTAGTTA
This sequence comes from Pygocentrus nattereri, assembly GCF_015220715.1. Classification (NCBI taxonomy): domain Eukaryota; kingdom Metazoa; phylum Chordata; class Actinopteri; order Characiformes; family Serrasalmidae; genus Pygocentrus; species Pygocentrus nattereri. The sequence continues at coordinate 31,197,073 of NC_051214.1, read as the reverse complement.
GTGTGTAAACAGCAGCAGAGAACAGCCTCTTGTGAACAAGTGTTTCCGAGCAGATGGCACAGTTTTGGCCATGAGAGAAGTGAGGCTGCTGTCAGCAGCATTTCTGGCTAAAAGTCACTCATCCGTTTGGAAATCGAAGCAGCTTCACCAGTTCTAGCTTTAAGCCTTATCATTCAGAGAGGCACCACAAAACTGATCTCAATTCAGTGCTAGATCACAGCAGCCTGGCTGGCCGGCCCAGAGAGAGGAAGAGGAGGGCAGGCGTTGAGTACAGACGGCGTGGATGAGTCGAGCATAAGGAGCATATTGGATGAACAGAATGGAAAGTGCAGACATGAAAGGAACATGGAGGGAAGAGGAGGGGGTTCAAGGCTGTCAACCTCCGGATGGACATGAGCCAAGGGGGTGGGGCAGCATCTGAGACTAACTTTGATGTGTGTGCATGCATGTATGTGCATTCTGCTATGCACCGTGTCTTATCCTTCTCTCCCAATCTAAGCTCCACCCTGCTGATGCCTAGGTATATAAGCAATAAGAACACTCTTAAAGAGAGTTCTTGTTCCCTAAACAGACTTTGTAAAAGTGTTTTTTTATTCGCTTTGCTGTCTGAACAAAACATTGTATCTGCATTTTTTCAGATTTATTTTTTTTTACAGGATTTGAAAATGCCAGATGTTCTTTACAATGTTTTCAAATTTCATGATGAATGGACCATTAATTACAACTGCTCCGGAATGAATTAGGAAAAAACTGGTCTCATTATCTTCCATTCAAAGTTAAGAACATTTTCCTTCTCCTGTGAAGTGACCATTTTGTAGATATGTGGTTTTGTCACAACAGCAACAGTATTGGTTATTCAATAGCATGGCTCCAAAGACCCATTTTTAACACATTTATAAAAGATATCACAGAAAACTATGTTTTCTTAGCTTTTTAAAAATAAAACAGACTGATGTAATATGTTATGGTTAAAATTTTAAAACAAATCATTTACTTTGCATTCTATACACTACATACATGGAGACCCACTTTATTGTTTTATTTATTGTTTTTGTGATGTCACAAAAAAATTGCTCATTTACATAAAACTGCCTATTCAAATTATAGCAGTTTAGTCTCACCATTCAGGCTGAAGGTCTAAGGAGTGCTTCAGCTCTGAGTGCTTTTTAAACGAGGCATGATACAGGGTAACCAATCAGAACAGAAGTCATTTACATATATAAGTCTTAAAGGTCAGATTCCAAAAATAGCCTGCTTAATTCTGAGGGATAAAGAGCAGTTGGATAATAGTCATGTAAATGTGAACTATGACCGTTTTTGGTACATAAAACCTCAGAAATGTCATACGTGGATTTCTGGGAAAAAAATAAAATACAAGAAAAATGTCAGATATGGCCCTTTAAGAGAGAAGCTTTTGTAGTACTCATTGTACTGCATGGCATTGCTACAAGAATATTATGTCCATGTTGCTTTTTTACTATTATTTTTCATTTTGGAATCATGAAATGTAACTGGAATGTATATCGCTTCTCTGTCAAAACATCTGATAAACAATAAACCCCTGATATTGTTGGATTTGTGGCAAAATACTGTGATGACAGTAAAATCTTGATAATCTCCAGAGAAACAGAGATTCAGCTGCAGCTATAGCTCAGCAGCTCCGGTAGGCAAGGTAGTGAACTGTACCCTCTAGTGGTGTCATGGCCTCACCACAACTATTTTTAAGTTGTGGTTTAGCTTTATTGAACGGTGGGCTTATGAGTACCATTAATTTCACCTTGACCTGAGCATAATATTTTTCAATGTACTCCACTTGAACAAAGATAACTAATTTAGATTAGATGACTGCTCTATAGCATCCTTAAGAACCAAAGCTGGACCGCCAGAAGGAGACCAAAAATGGTAGCACCGTGGGATAAGTCCTCAGAGGTTTGCCTAAGCCAGAAATCCCAGCCGATTGATCTCAAACAATCAATTCCAGACAGGCGGTGGCATGGAACCCTCTGTCTCCATGCCTGCCCAGACAGACGCCACAGACGCCTGCCTCCCACTGGCCTTGTGTGTGCTATTAGGACCCTTATGAGCCAGATGCACCACACGCAACCTGAATTTTGACTGGGGTTTGTAACTATAGGAATCTGTCTCAGGTCAATTCATTCAAAGCTACTAGTTTAACTGTGTTTTCAATATAATTGAAAATATGAAATGGAATTGGTGATTTGCATGTCCACCAAGATACCGATTGCTCTGATTAGGCAGTGATGTGAGGATTCAGCTATCATGCACTGGTGATGTTCCTGACTCTAAAGGGCAGCCCCATCTGTTATCATATTTGCCATATTGGATAATTGCATGCATCAGGAGTAATGATGCAGTGTCTGTGCATTACTAGCTTGTGAATGTAACTAATGTGTCAAAACTTGATTTGTTATGGTGGTTAATAATTGCAGAGTTGGTAGCAGCAGCATAAATTAGCACAATCTCAGGCATGTAAATTAAAAGAAGTACACTGACTTTGTATATTGTAAGCATGCCAAGTAGTGAGAACTACTGCAGTGTAATCTTTTCAGGTTGGTGGATTTTCTGTTCAGAAACGTTGAGAATTTGAGAGCATATTTTGAGTGTAGAGAGTGTAGATATTAGTAGATTTGCTACAAGTGATAAAAAAGATGAATTACATTGGTTGTTGTTGCCTCTCTCCATCATATTTTCAGGCTTCTTTTCTCAAACAAATTTAGTTATGTGTTTTGTGTAAACTCTGTGTAATGTTTTCATGCAAGTTTCAGTCTGACACTTTGTTGGTTTTGTTTTTCCTGTGCATCTTTTATCTGCAGGTATATCCGGACCATGTACCTTGGCATACAGAGTCGCAGGCAAAAGGAGAACCAGCGGCGTTTCTACTGGGCTATGATGTACGAGTATGCTGACGTGAACATGCTTCGGCTGCTTGAGACCTTTCTTGAGAGTGCCCCACAGCTGGTGCTCCAGCTCTGCATCATGATCCAGAAAAACCGTGCCGAGACGCTGCAGTGTAAGGAGTGCCCCAAGGCTCTATACTAGGACTACTGATGTTTCTGCATTGTGTTGCTTTCGTACTGATTTTGTGTCTCAAAAATGTAAATGTCACAGTATCTTTGTTTGTGCGCCCGGTTAAATTGTTATGGTGTAAAGATTTCTATTGCACTAAAATGATGTACTGCTACTGTATAATTTGTTACTGTACAAAATACTTGTTGACATGAATGGCTTTGCAGTTTTGTGTGTAATATTTTATCTGTATTGTATACTAAAGCCATTCTGTTTCTTGATTAGAAATGTTGCTGAAAAAGCGCTTTTTAATTTTTCATGAGTATGGCTCTAGGCTTTGTAACAATTTTATGCATTGCAGCACTCTATAATCAATTCTGTTTTTGAAATCAAACTAGAATATGAATATGACTGGATCTCACAGTTTTGTGTTGCATCAATTCATCAACAAGTCACAAACATTTTAATCATGTACAGAGGGGGCACATCATTGCCTTTCCATGCTGTATATCTGAAAAGGGCTGACTTGTGTATGAATCCAACAAAAAAGTGTTAGAACTGTCATGGTTGAGACTTTTGAATTATCAACAGTGTATGTGTGGGGACAAGCCTTTTCTGCTGCTCAGCACATAGGCTGAGATGTAGGACCATTTCTCACGTTTGAGCTGACAGCAACGCAGATGCCTCTATGAACATCCTGAAGAATACTGAGCTCAGCAGGATGAATAGTAAACTTGGCTATGCTATAAAAAAGATACATAGCAAAAGCAAGAGGTAAGTTTTAGAGAACATTTCTAAGGTTGAGCGTGAAATAGAGAAATAGGGAGTGGTGCTGATTTCACTCATATAAAGTTGCAATCTACACTGTCGAAGAATATGTGAACTATATGAGGTTAGACCATTTTAATTTTCTTCATATTAAGCTGAACTCACCACATACAATATGAGGTTTTATGGTGAGCCATTATTTTAAATTAATCTTTTCTCCCCTTTCTTGGACTTTTCATATGAAGTAAAGAGCATTTGCCTTAACAGGAATTCTGTGTAATTTCATATTTCAGATGTAAACAAATTCATGGTGTGATTTAAAATGGTTTATTGTAGAAAAACTCACCTACTTGGATTTCTTTACAGTGGTGGTGATAGGAACCAGTGATCACAATGTTGCAAATGTAGCCATTTTTATTTACTATCCAAAACAACCAGTAAGCAAAACAGGTGTCTTCTTTTTATATGTAATGTTGATAATGGCAAAATAGCAGCAATATGTTTTAGGCCAAAACCTTTTCAAAACTTCTTATTCTGTCATAGAATAAGATCTCAGGCATCTTTCTTTAGAGCCATTAAACTATTCTGACTATTCCTAACACCACCCTCTCAAACAATTCTGACTCAAATACGTTTCTCTAGAATTGGTAGAATTCCTCTTTACCAACTTGAGAAAGACATGTATGGTCAGTTTTACTCTCTTTACCGGTTTCTCTTCCTGCTCTCATTCCTCCCTGCCCTTCCCTGCAGGCATGTCAGCAGTCGCCTCCCTCTTCTCTCTCTCTTGGGTGCTGGCTTCCTACCACAAGCTTCTGCGCGACTCTCGCGATGACCAAAAGAGCATGAGTTACCGAGGAGCTCTGGTGCATCTCCTGTGGCGCCTTTTCACCATTTCCTCCCGGGCGCTCTCCTTCGCCCTCTTTGCCTCAGTTTTCCACCTCTACTTTGGCATTTTCGTGGTGCTGCACTGGTGTGCCATGGCCTTCTGGGTGATCCACGGTGGCACCGACTTCTGCATGTCCAAGTGGGAGGAGGTGCTCTTCAACATGGTGGTCGGCGTGGTCTACGTCTTCTGCTGGTTCAATGTCAAGGAAGGCAGGACCCGATACCGAATGGTGGCCTATTACTCACTGGTGCTGGTGGAGAACATGGTCCTGACTGCCCTGTGGTATGCCTACAGAGACCCGACCACCACCGACTCCTATGCCGCCTCCATCCTCTGTGGCATCTTCCTGTGCTTCGCTTTAGGAGTGGCCTGCATGATCATCTATTATGGGGTCTTGCACCCTATGGGGCCCAGGCTGAGGGTCTTGGCTAGTTCCTGTTGCGCTGAGCTCCTCTGGGGCCTCCCCTTGCCTCCAGAGGCCGAGCCTATGGCCCCTACTCCAGGGCCTCGGGGCTCTCAGGCCACTCCTACACGGGGCATGGCTTCAGGGGACTACGGAGAGCCAGAGGAGACTGCCACGGACACCTGCCTGCCTGTATTCCAAGTGAGGTCCACAGAGCCCACTGATGAAGCAGGCAGACCCATTCGGCCTGAGGGCCCCCTCATAAAGATTGACATGCCCAGGAAGCGCTACCCAGCCTGGGACGCGCACTTTGTGGACCGACGCCTCCGGCGGACCATAAATATCCTCCAGTACATCAGCCCCAATGCAGTGGGCATCAGGTACAGGGATGGGCCTCTCCTCTACGAGCTGCTCCAGTACGAGTCCTCCCTATAAAGGCAGTCTTTGCTGCCATCCTTTCTCTCTCTCTCTCTCTCTCTCTCTCTCTCTCTCTCTCTCTCACTATCACTCTCTCTCTCTCTCTCTCTCTCTCTCTCTCTCCTCTCATTCACTCTTTGCTTCACTTCTCTCCATTTGGTGCTTACTTTTCCTCTGTTTGATTCAGTTATTCTGTCAAGCTATTACAGTATATCAAAGGTCTAAAAAGAGTCTAAACAGAGAATCAACATTTATTTTCACAAATACAGAGAACAAAAAAAACCTATTCCAGAAAAGGTATAAAGTCTGAAATTCAGCGTTTCTTAAGCTGGGCCCTTGTTATGGTGTGAGTGTTCTACTGATGTGTACGATTGATGGCGTCCGTGTCCCTGTCAGCTCTGAGATGTGCAAAGCCGCATGGGAATGATGGAGGACCATAGTACTCATTGTCTTCTTTTGGATTTCTGGTAACTATTTTGTGCCTAAGATGATTATGAGTGATTGTGAAGACTATAAATATGGTTTGATGCCAATAACCAACAAATAATCAACACCAACCAAACAATCCTGAAAAGCACATTTGTTTGCAAAATAAAAGCACACAGTCAGCCAGCAGCACATTTTCCACCTCTCTTCTTCCTTTGAGTGGACAAGAGGGCAAAAGTTTCTAAATATATCTTTACTGACCCTTGTTGAAGTCTCAATGAAAATTTGATAACTTTCATATAAATAAGACTGTGTGCTGCTTTATGGATATATGTTAGATGTTTACATGTTAATGGATTTAATTTACATTTGCAATTAAATCTAAAAAAGTACACAATCCCCATATTACAAGTAATCACATTATGCCAATTGTTGTGTAGGTATGGGCAAATAACACTGCCAGAGGCATTTTACTGAATAAGAAGGCCTTAAGGTATCCGTATTAAATGCCTTTATATTTTTCATTTTTTACCCATTAGTGAAGTGAGGTCTATTGGTCTGAGTTGTATGTGTGAATGCAGAGCATGAGTGTTTACATTTGGCCCATTTTACACATATTTTTTGTATTCTTTGTAAATGATAGCACAATTGATGAGATATTTTGCATATATGGCTAAAGGCTTATGAAGTGTATGTATTTTTATTTAAACAAATTCTGTGAATGAGAAGTTCCCAAAGATTGGAAGGAGCAGGGTTTTATCAAAACAATAGCTGGAGATGAAAAAATAATAATAATAATTCTATTAAATCACATTGGTTTTGGTATTATATCACAGCTTACAACAGAAAGCAAAATCCTTGCAAAATGTGGTGCTAGCATTAATCTCTAAGAATCCTCCATCATTCCCTACTGAAGTGAAGGTTCCAGATGAAATTGGCCTCTATACCCATTTTACTGTAGTTAAAAATAGACTTTGAGTGGAAAAAAATTTGTAAATGACAAACTATTCTTACTATTGTTTTTTCATTAGAAGGCATATTCCTTTATATGTTGGTGTGCGTTGTAATAATCACAAAAGAAAAGGTTACTTTACCTTAAATCACTTAATTTTTACTCTAAAGAATGCATGCCAAGGCTGTGCACTTTGATGAGTAATTGGGTTCTCGATATGTGCCAGTCAACGTGTGAGTGTTTCAATGGTGCTTCTCTTTTGCAAAATAATTGGAACAAAGCCCTGCCGCATTATTGTCAATTTCCTGTACATAGAGCACTTCGCCTCCTTTGAGAAAAGCGTGAAACTGAAAGTGAATGTGGTATTCTCTGTCATTTTTGGGGGCTTGTGATAAGTTTGCCACAGGGGCTGATGTCAGTGCACATATTTTATTCTCAGTTGCACAACAGAAAACCTTTTTTTGTTTGTTTTCTGATTTTTCTGACAATGTGCTATATATAACCTTTAAAATTTTGTTTGTAATATAATTTGTCTCAGCAGCGTAATAACATGAATATGGGATGCCAAGGTTCACCACAAAAATGGAGACATGGGCTACTACAGACCCCTTTGTGCCTGCTGTGATCTCAGACTGGTTGTAATGGAAGGGGTGATGGGTTTTTGCCAGGGATGGAAAAGAATGACTGGACAAACAATGATGTATACATATGTGTGCGTGTTCATGCACATATTTCTGTTACACTGATAGGTGGATCTGGTGTCCAGTAGTTTGGCTCCATCCTTGGTTGCTGCTTTGGCCCTTACACCCCTGATATGTAAACGTGATTGGGAAAACTCTGATGCAAAGGTTATATCATAAGACAGCAGCCTGGGTTCATAAACTGGCCTAAGGGATTGAAGGTCAAATGGGACAGGAAACCATTTGCAATGTTTCATAATTTCCAGTAGTTAACAATGCAAATAAATCTCCCAAACTCTCTTGTTTAGAAACTTGAGTTTCCAGTTTGAAATTAGCGTTGAGATCCAAGGCCATACCGTTGTGTCATGCTAAAATCTTTCATGCTAGTTTCTGGACAGCTTCAAGACATCAGCTTGGTCTGGTATTTCTATATAGCTTCAGTCACGGCTCTTAATCAGTAGTTTCTGGGAAGGTAGTCCACCAGGTTTATGCTACAGCTTACACTCTTAAAAATAAAGGTTCCCAAATTGTTCTTGGCTTGGGTTTATGTTTGTAAGTAAAACCTTTGAATGACTGTTTGCAAAATTATGATTGACATGCCTCTCAGCTAATCACAATTATCTCTAAACATTCCTTTCTCCATCATCATCAGAACAGTCCTGCAGTAAGAATGGCACTAGTAATCAATTAGTCTGAATTATTAGACTAAGAAACAGTGGCAAGGTGTTACTGAAGAACGTATAATGCCTGAAACAACACTGTTCCGATCATCTGGAGGGTGGTGGTGTTTTTATTTCCTTCCTGAAGCTGAAAGTTAGACCAAAAAGACCAAATACTCAGTGGCAAAATCATCAACTAGCAGATTTATACAGCTCTAAAGTAAGCTAAACTAGCTAAACTAAGCTAATGCATTACTGTTTTTATTGAAAATAAGTTGAATTAGATGTCTAAAGATAAATACCACAACAGCCAAGTGTAAAGACCAGTTCGCTAACTTGTTAGCCTTTTTTAACTTAGCTGCTCACAGTTAGCTTGATAAAACAGTTAAAGTAAGCAGGACTTTACAGGTCCCACATTTGATCAAAAGCATTGTATAGAAAGATAAATATTAATGAACTTGTACACATGACATGCCATCTATGTACTGTTTAATTAAGTTTTCAGAAAGAAGGTGGGTAAAAGATGGTGGGTCTTTCTCAGCATCTAATATTTCTCCCACCAGATCTAGTATTAGCTTATCTGTAGGTGTAGCTTCTGTTGCTAACCTCTCCTCCTTATCAAATTGCATTTTTTTTTTGTTAGCTTTAAATTGGCCTACATGCATATCTGTCAGTTTTTTTAACATGTCTGTCTGCAATAAGCATCTTGTAAAGCCAGTTTTTGAATGTAAAACATTTCAAATGTGCTTTTCTGTGTGCTTCTCAATTTTCTGTTAGCACATTAGCAAGTACTACAGATGCTACCCGATAGCCTGAACTGAAAGTTTGATGGCTGTATAGACAATAACTAAAGGAGGTGGGGTCTTTCTCAGAATTTTGCAAATGGTCAAGTGATCTAGAAAATTTACATTTTGTAGAGGTTCTTTAAATGTTAGAAGTGTTCTTTACAATCACATAACACAAAAGCATTATTCAAACCCGTCCATTCAAAGATAGATTCTTCTCCAGCATTGCTAAAAAAAACTTTTTGCTTCCATTTGTCACTTTAATTTTTAAGAATGTAAGTCCTGTAGCTTTAGCATAACTCATGTGATCTACCTGCCCTAGCCTGTCCCTAAGCCTTTATGGTTCCTGTTGAACCCACAGGTCTACTAGCTCTTCTAGGTGCTTGGCACATCGTTGCACTGTTGTTTGCTGGGATTTCACCAACTCTCCTATTCTATGATTCATGATGGTGTGAATGATTAAATGGGTGCGATGGTTGGATGACTTGGCTGCCTGGCATCCCATAGTGTGTTCACACTTCACATACTCAGTCTCAGTTACTATAGTATTAACACTCTTCGAGGAGAGAGATAAACATTTAACCAGGTGCAAATACACTGTGATTCTTTCTTCCCCTATTCCACTTGTTCACTGCTGTATCTGAAAGGATTTAAACAGGGCGATTTGCAAGAGGACTCAGTCGGCACATGGAAATTCTGAATAAGTTCCTTTAGATTACTGCCTTACAGGACAATGAATCACAGACTAATGGCTGTATAATCAATAGACACTCATGTCCTTCACCACAACATTACATACACCAAGTAGGGTGGGCAACATGAACCCTGTAATGTCAGACCTTTTGTGGTGCCTTGTTTCTCTGGGTGCTTCTATCTAGCCATGGCAGCCAGTACAGCAAACAACAATGCCAGTGTCTTTTTTCTCCTTTCATGTTACACACAGTACTGTAACCAAAAGGATCAAGTTCGACCTAAACCCACACAGCGAATGGGCTCAATGTAATGACATTCCTGTCTTTAGATGAAGAGGATTCATCTTTGCAAAACTAAATTACCAGAGTGTTCTAAATGCAAAGGCAATACTTAATATCTACTTGAATGTTGGGTTATACATTTTCCTAGTTAGAACACAGCCTGTGTATGCTTCTACTCCTTTAGGTGAAATTGGATTTAACAAGGAATCAGAATGTCCATCATCTTACAGGGTTCACTTGAGTAATAGAACGACACTTATGATGAAGTTCAGCCATTTATTTGACAATTGTTAATGTATTTCTGTCTATGCCTTCCTCTGTCTTGCAAGATGAATGATCTGTAGTGCCAACAAGTTAACCTTTTCTGTGTGTTGTTTGTCTTGTGAACAAAATGTCTAGCCAAATGGATTTATGCCTGCAAAAAAAAAAAAAGTACGTAGGAAAAAAATGAGTAGGAGAAATGTTGTATGTAGACAAGGTGCTCACTGGGTCAAATATTTAACCTGTATTTAAGATGGTACTGGAAGCATTGGCTTTATAAGGGCCTGTAGTGCCAGACTGCCCCGACATCACCCGGCTTCCTAGCATGCCCACAGAATGCATCAATGGTGACGCCTCCGATATGTTTGCATGTTAGCTTTCTTCAGTGCAATGTTTCCACCCATTCCCTGGGTTCCTTGAGAGCATTGCCAAGTAGCAGCTCATTGCACCGGGTTCAGTTTCAACCTGTACATTTGTGCCACAACCATCAGTATTACAATAGAGCCAAAAGTTCTTTAGATAAAAAAAAAAACCGAAAGAAATCAAATGGTGCATTTCTGTTTCTTGACCTGGTGCTTACACACATATTCTAAAGGTGCTACCACTGAAAGTGGACTGCAGGACCTGTGTTGTGGCTCAGAGCAAGGCCACCATCCGAAGAACCCTGCTTCTTTAAGCTCACAGACTTTTTCAGCTCTGGAAGAACAAGCACCTCAGCACAGTTTACAGCTGAACTTCATTCTTTGAAATACAGTGGCACTTATTTCTTTCACAACCTGCACAAAGAAGCAACAGTGGATGAAAAATATATTGTATATTCATTTGATCTTTTTTATTTTTGTTGTCCCTGTTTTTGTATCCTTACTTTGAATATGAGTTGTTTTTTTTTATTATCTGCACTAGGGTTTCTCTTCAGAGAGGAAAATGGAGAAAAATGCATCACTTTGACATTCATCCAGTGGCATAAAAGTAATGCTGACAAACAGAATCGCTAAAAGTATAGAAGGTGATTGCTGTGTTGTATATTCCTGTCATCTCTATGTCCTAAATCTGTGTGTATCTCTTCTGTTACTGTTATTGTAGATCTGGCTGTAATATTATGTTGGAAAATGATCTTATCAATGGATATGGTTGTCAAGACAAATTGCTGCTGATTTTAGAATTGTTATCCATGCTGTCGGAGACTGGTTTGAATAATACTGATTATATTCTAGATTGTGTTAGATTGTTAATGTATTTGATGAGTATGTAAAAAATATCCCAGAATGAAATTAGGGGTATTTAAGCGAGTCAACACTAAATTATTCAGCAAACTATTTGCTACCGAGAGTAGCATTTTTCTTTCTTCTCTGACTGTACTCATTACTTATCTTAAAAACATAAAAAATGGTTTATTTGATGTTGTCAAATATAAATGAAAGTAAATTGTTTCACTGGATTTCATGTTATTTGAAAACAAAATCTGATGTCCAGTATTGTATAATCCCTTATGTTTTGGGAACAACATTAATGATGTTAATAACATATGGTGCTACGGTTGGGGCAGCACGGTGGCACAGCGGGTAGCGCTGTCGCCTCACAGCAAGATGGGCCTGGGTTTCATTCCAGGACAGGCGACCAGGGTTCCTTCTGTGTGGAGTTTGCATGTTCTCCCCGTGTCTGCGTGGGTTTCCTCCAGGTGCTCCAGTTTCATCCCACAGTCCAAAGACATGCAGTCAGGCAAATTGGAGATGCTAAATTGGATGTGAATGTGTATGTCTGTGTGTCTGCCCTGTGATGGACTGATGACCTGTCCAAGATATTTCCTGCCTTCCGCCCAATGACCCAGGAGGATAAGCGGCTTAGAAAGTGTGTGTGTGTGCTACAGTTTTTTTTTTTTTTGTACATTTTGGTTTTTAGATGGAAAAAAGAGGAATATTACAACAGAAGAAAAGAAAAATACTTGTCGAGCCTTACTGTAGATCATGATATGAGACTGTTCATCTCTTACGACAGAAAATGAATATATTATTTGAAAGTGAGTACAAATACTTATACCATAAAATGTATACTGTACACACATGCACAGTTTGCCCAATGACAGATCAAAAGTGGTGATATACAGATGTATATGTACAGATGTGTATGTGAATGTACTGATATGATAGAGATAGATTTCCCAGAGTAACAAATTGTTGTTTAATAAAGAATTACTACATTCTATAATTCATTTTAGCATTACATTTTATTTTTTATAACATTTTATCAAAGCGTTTACAGCGGTACTGTTATTTACAGTCTGTGGCACTGAAGTAGACCTAACTGCCTTCTCAGATTTAAAGGAGCTTTAGAGCCTAAACCTAGCATTAAGATATTACGTCATGTTAAGTCTGTAGGAAAGCGTTGTGTCCCTTTGTCACGTCGGTTTGACAGAATTCATGATTTTGTATCTCTTTTGTGTTTCTATTCATCAGCGCTCTCTCACTACACTACCCAGCAGGCATTACGTAAATATGTCACACAACCAATGGGAATCACCCAAAGTGTAATAAAGAAATCCTCACTGCAAACACACAGCTTAAAAAGATGACTCTTCAAGGGTTCTTTAGTGAAGGCGAGAGAGTTCCATATAAACCATTTTATGCTTAAAAGGTTAAACGGTTCTTCAGATTGATGGAGAATGTCGTGCAAAGAACCTTTCTGAAAATGGTTCTATGAAGCACCATAACGGGTTCTTTTATTGATGCAGAGGCATTTTTGTTGCTACAACACATTCTCCATTAATCAGAGGAACCATGCAAAGAACCATTTAAGCATGAAAAGGTTGTCTTTACAGAAAAACGCTTGAAGAACCATCTTTTTAAGTGCGTAGCCACTGACGTAGTAGCTAACGTTAATAAATACAGCAGGGATTCAGTCTGCTAGCCAGTAAAGTATCTGCCTCCTTCTACATAAGCCACAAAACAAACAAAAAACGAACCGACCAACCAAACCAAAAAACAGTAAACAGCCAGATGCTTTTAGTTTTTCTTAACTTGCTATCACCTTCGAAATACGTCATCAGGAGGTGTTTTTTTACTTTTAAACTGGAAATTCCCGTTTCAGAGACACAGTGGCAGGACGGGGGAGGACACTAGGCATGTTTACAGTGTATAGTCATGGTTTTATTTTTATTTTGGCTGGATTGCCCCTTTAAGTTGTTCCATATGAATTTAGCTCGTTTATCTAAAAATATTAAGGCACTTACATATAAAGAAAACTCTTTAAGACTAACGCAGCTGTTTGTACAGCCCATAACTCTCCAGCCAGCCACCAAACTTTGTTACTGGTGTCTCCGTTGCAAAGCATATTGGGAAAGCGTTCTACGCCCAAAATGGCGGCAGGATTGAAAAGTTTGGGGCTGTTTTTGTTCTAGTTTGTACTTCTCTTGTACTTCGTCTGCTTTCGTTCTGGCATGAGTACCGCTCCTGTTCGCTAAGGAGTATGTTATTGTTTTCGTACGCTGTCATAAACATGCGAAATGAGCTGTGGTTTTCAGCACTGTCCCACTTTCCGCTGGGGGGATCCCTCTGTAGTTCACTGGGAAGGTGCCACCATTGATTGCTGTAGCTGTTTGGCATTGAATCCACGACAACCTCCACGGCCTAATTAAAGTAACCATGAGGAGCATTTGTACATAGACATGGAGGATGATGTAAAGAAAGTTAAAAAGGTAAGTTCTGTCTGTCTCTCGGACTTTTCAGCAGATTTTTCTGAGCTTGCCTCACTGTTTGGCTACAGTAGCCAGCGCGCTAGCCTAGCCACAGGGCTAACGTTAGCTAGTGCTACGCTAATGAGACCAGCATTGCAGTGCACAGAGAGCTGCTGTGCTGAGGCGCTGTGTTAAAACTAGATCCACGTCTCTGCTGTCTGTGGCTGTTAGTGTTGTAAGCGGAGTGAATATTTAATTACTGATGGGTAAGTGTGTCCTCGCAAAGAGAAACGTTTAAAACTTAAATTTAAATAAACTGTGTTGGCTCACTTAGTTGGCCGCTGTAGCTTTAATCCTGCCAGCTGAACAGCTGTCACACAGCAATAGTCTGTCTCCTCGGATTTTCTGTCAAAGACTATTTAGTAATAAATCTGGAGGGTGACCTAAATGTGGTGTCAGTTTCATTTCTGAACATACTTTGTGCACCATAGGGACTTTCTCTGTCTTAGATATATGTAATTTGTATGTGTTTCCCCAGGGAATCTTCTGCCCCACTGATTAACATTCCGTAACATAGCTAACGTTAACTTTACTGAAACAGTACATTGTCTTTGTCATTGAACATGAACACCGAGTGTGTTTTGTCAAGTGTGGCAGAGAGCTGTCTTATTAACTCAGTTTAGGGCTTATGAGACAAAATTTAATGCAAAATTAGCAAGCACTTCTTCAGCACTAAGCTTTAGGTGGTAGGTTATTACTTCTTTTTTCATGTGGCAATTTTTTCTTGTTATCTATCTGAATTATTAAAAAGAAACAGGCTATAAATATCATCAGAAATGTAGTGATTCATAAAAATCAGACTTGCTTTGATACAGTATAGCAGTGTTTTTAATTTGATACGTTTTTTAATGCAGAAATAATCAGTGTTTGAAAGTGAAAAATACAGCATTTGACATTGTAAAAGCGCAATATTTGAAACAACTGTGCTTTGTAATATCCTGATATAACTCTCTAGCCAAAAACTAATACGATAACCCCAAGTTAACACACTAGCCATAACAATACAATGATAGGATACAGTACAGTGTTGTTACGTCATTCTAATCATCATCCTAATAGCTCATATTTTCTCAAATACATGAGTGAATTTTGCAGCATTCTTGTTTAAAGGGAAAGTATGTGTACTTTGAAAAGTCTTAAAAGAACAGAAATTAACTGCCCCCACACCAAACATATTTTTTCATTATTTTAGCTTTAAAAATAGCATTGAAATCGCCTCTCATGTATCTATTTTTTTCAAACTGTCTTGCAGTTGACATGCTTTCCCACAGACTTTCCCTTACCATACACAAGGGAGAATAGAGGGCTGGGCTCACAAAAGACTCAAACAGGATATGACTCCCCCTGTGAGCGCCCACTCAGGAGAGGGGAAGAAATCTCCTTAGCGTTGTTTCTTTTTCTTCCTCATTTGAAAAACAATAATATTATCTCAGCTGAGCTATCATTGCAGTAGTTTCTCAGGGAAAACACGGGCCATGTTGATTAAATGAAGCCCATCTGCTCCGTCAGCAGGTGTGGCCTGCTGTTGGGAATGCTGTTACGTTTTTTTCTGTCATACATTAATTAATACAGTAATAACAGAACATGTGATTAGGTGCCCTGTGTTTAATTTTTTTTATTTTTTAACCTCATTAAAATCCATAGTGTTTTAAATGGCTGGTGTTAAAGGAGAAGAAAATAGAATATGTGGCCACAGGATGGCACTGTTGCCTTATACAGTGCAGAGAGTTCACAGATTCAGAAGCACAGAAAGGTCATCATGTATATTAATGTATATTGAACTACTTCAGGACAGCCTACCAAGCACAGTATTCAGAGACAGTTGTCCCATGGTCTGAAACAGGTTGATGATTGATGAACAGAGCTGAATATGGCAAACATGCTGAAAGTCAAAATAGGGCCAACATGCTGCAACATACATCATGCATAGACATACACTGTACATGCATATACTTGTATAATGAAATAGATTTCCACACAGTCTTTTTGAAAGCTTGTTAAAAGACATGAATATATGCCACAGTTCAGATTGCATGTGTTATATGGTGAAAGCTATTTATTTATTTATTTTGCAAAGCAGCACCATAATCATAATACATTTTTTTTTGTTAATTGGAAAGCAGTAGCATTATTGAGGATTTTTTTTTTCTAAAATTCTAAAATTTTCTTGTCTGTGTTGTATGCAGCTACATCATTTCACCAGAGAGGTCTCGATCACCAGAATGTAGGCCTACGTAGTGCAGCTTTAAAGTGTCAAAGTTTAACAAAATGTATTGAATTTCATTTTGAAACTTTTGTAGCAACCCTGAGCTCAGTTACAGCCTCAGAGGCTATCCATTGCTGAACACTCCCCAGACTTCAGCCACTGTCTATGTCTACTTTTAAGTATTTAAACTTGTTTCTTTTATAGTCACCATGCCCATATCTTGTCACAATACTGGCTGGCAGAATGAACAGCAAGTTTTACAAGGGGCAGATAACCATGAGAAACAATCGGGCCATGACGCTTTGTTCAGTTCAGCAATGCTCAGCCAATGTTCTGTTTTTGTTTTGTTAGGATAAATATCATCATTAATGTGATGCAGAGGGGAAATATTTCTTTCCAGTACAGGTTTAAAGTGGCTTAGCTGTATGTATACTTTTGACAAAAGTCACCTGTAGAGTCCTGGATTCTCACATTGCAAATTGAAACAGGCTCATGAAATGTTGATGCTCCCGTAGAGTCCCGGCACTGTCCTCTCAATAATTAAAGCAGCTGAGAAACCACTGAGGAGGGGGCAACAGGTAGTATGTTAAAGCAAGTCAAGAATAAGAATGAAAATGGTTTGTCAGTTTGTTTTTTGTTGTTGTTACTGTTGTTTATTTTTTTTTTAAATAGCAAGTGAATTAGTAGCTTATAGATGTTGAAATAGGAAAAGCTTCAATTTTTAATACATTTTAGTTTTTTAAATGTTGTCTTCTCTGTGGCATTTCTGCAGATTTGACAAGACATGCCTTTAGATTTGGCTTTTGTGTGAAGAAAAGTAAAACTGTTTGACTTCTTTTCAAAACTGTTCATGATTCCAAAATGCAGGTTCTCAGTCCATGTTTTTTCCCAGTAACCTCATTAGCGTAATTTATCCAATCATTGACAGGTTTTGATTACCTTAAGTGCCTGTTTAGTTTGCTGTTTCAGGCCTAGAATCAACTTCATTCTTCTGTCCATTCATTAGAAGAGAAGTATGGTGCCATTAGTGGGACGAGCTGAAGAGAATGAAACCAGTTTCACGTACCTTTTTCAGTTCAGCTGTGACTTTCATCACAGGAAGCAGTGGTTGCTCATCTTCCTTTTTCACCCGCCCTATACTGCAATACGTAGTGTGAGCAGTTGGGTTTAGTGTGTTTGTATGCGGTAAAGAGCTCTTTCTTTTGCTGCTTTGAGGGCGGTGGCCCCCTTGTCATTTATCTTGAGCCACGTGCCACCTGTTGCAAGTACACCAGCCAAAACTGCGCTTGTAAAGGAGCGTTTTATTGAAGACTGTTGAAGGCGACTGTTACTCTTCTCTTATTGTGATTCACTTAGAGCTTCTAGAGAGAAATCATGGAGACCGAGGTAGGTTGATCCTGAGCTTCTCATTTCTGCCATCACTTTTAATTTTGTTATTATGCAAAGCCAATTGCTGGCCATTCATTTTTAGAACCTGAAAAGGAGGATTTGAAAACAATAAGCTGCTTCCAGTTGTGAACATGGACTTTTTAAGCCTGGAAAAAGAGGAAGGAAAATGTGAAGCTCTCTCATATTTGATACTAAGCCGACATTAGCAGTCGGTTTACCACAGACATTAGGTAACGTTTTTGGTTTCATAAAAACTCTCAAGCAAAATGTAGTGCTTGGACAAGCAGTTGTTTTCTTGTTCCAGTTGTACTTTTTAGAAGCAGGCTGTGGTGGTTACGGTGAGGCCACTGTGCATTTGTGCTCTATAAGAATGAGCCTTCTATCTTATTTGTGCTGGTGTCTGGGAATAGAGGTAGGAAAAGGCTTTAGTCAGCTTGTAGCACAACCCTCAGTGTCTTTGTGACTGCCTCTACCTCACAGCCTCAGACTACTTTGCCTGGGAAAGCATATGCCCATGCGTTGCTATGGTTACAGTTTTTACAGCAGCTCAGGTGACTGGTCACATACGTTGAGTGGAGGTATTACTCAGTAATAGCACACAGATGGTTGTTCCAAGTCACTTCTTGCTGTAATATTCAGATGTTCCTGAAGCACTTGATTAACTGGATCATGGTTTTGATTTTTCATGTTCTTCATTTTTCATTCTTCCTTCCCTCTGTCCTCCTGTCCCCACAGCCAGGTATAGTATCTCCATTTAAGCGAGTGTTTCTGAAAGGGGAGAAAGGGAGAGATAAAAAAGCTCAAGAGAAGTCCACAGAACGCAGGGCTCTACACACCTTCTCACTTTCTGTGCCAGACCACCGCATCGACCCAGAAATCCTTCTCAACGATTACATTGAGAAAGAGGTCAAGGTGAGATTCTGTGAGATTCTTGATGCTCTTGAGATAAAATAATCACATTAGGACTGAGCTGTGCTTGCTGCGTCATTGCTCTTTTGTGAATCAGCCTGGTTTGAACTTTTTTTTTTTTTCCTCAAAGATGTCTTACAGACTTCTCAGAACATTTATAGGTTGTTAGGCACATCAATTCATGACTGGCAAGCTGTATTGATTCATAAGCTTTGACGGTTCGCAACAGAGCAGTGACACATCAAGGCTGTTTGTACTGTCATGTGCTTCTTATATCTGTGAACTTAGACTGACCTGTGATTTTTGCGTGATTTTGTAGTATCTGGGCCAACTCACCTCTGTCCCAGGATACCTCAACCCTTCAAGCCGCACTGAGGTCTTGCAGCTCATTGATAATGCCAGGGTGAGCAAAAATGTTAGATCACGATTTCATATACCCATAAGTTTCATGTCATTTATCTATGCCTAGGGAAAAAAATCTGGGTTTTCCTAGAGGGTCAGAGTCCAGCACAGTTTGGTGAATTACTTGCTCTTACTAACTGCTGAATTGAATCAAGTGCTAAACTGTGATAGAATGAAGGCCTTGGTATACTTTCAGTAAAGCAAAGCTTGCAGGTGTTGTGCAAAGCTGAAACCTTGCCGAGCATACAAGCTAGCATACACTCTGTGGTTTGGTTTTGGCTGATCCATTTTTACATAATGGCACGCCTGTTTTGTACAGATCAGTCACAGACATTGATGCGTATTGTGATTATCTGCAGAGTTCACCTAGATGCTGTGTTCAACACAGCAAACAAATCCTCTGTACAATGTCTGCATTTGTTCATGTTGTCCACAATTAAGTAATATTCTGAATATAAGCCAGGTGAATTTAGTCTCCACACAAATTATATATAGGCCTACCTTAAGGTGCTCTAGCATTTAACAGTATGTGTTCTGGTGGTAATAGTCAGAATCACTTTCTTTTCTTTCTTTTTTCCCCCTCTCTTTCCTTCAATTTACATTTTGCTCCCAGAAGTCTCACCAGTTAGCCGGTCAATTGACATCAGAACAGGATGCTGTGGTCAGTCTTTCAGCGTATAACGTGAAGCTGGTGTGGCGTGATGGAGAGGACATCATCCTGAGAGTACCCATTCATGATATCGCTGCTGTGTCTTACATACGAGACGACTCGCTGCACCTAGTGGTATTAAAAACGGGTATGGGAATATAAACCTAGCCATCAAACCAGAACACACCTCTCTTTCAGCAGTGTCTCATTACACTTTAAACAAATGCAGCAAAATGCTGTCTCAAAACTTTTAGTAAAGCTTTTCTTATATATGTGTTTTTTTTGTTTTGTTTTTTTTTGTGTAGCCCAAGAGCCTGGAGGCTCTCCTTGCCCCAGTATGTGTCCTGAGCTGTCAAAGTCACCCACACTGAGCTCTCTGTCAGAGAGTGGGGCCGTAGAGGTCTGCTGCCTACTTGTGCTGGCCGTTGAGAACAAGGTGTCTGTCCTCCTCACTTTTTTCAACCCAAATCCAGCTTTCCCTACATGAGTTGCCCAAAACTTACTTACCTTAAACATAGCAATGTCATGTTTTGTTTCTTTGAGCACTTGATTACTAGTGATTTCTTTGAACACGTGATCACTAGTTCTGTTTAGTAAGCAGCCCACACTGCATAATTTTTGCCAAAAAGATTTTTATTTTTAAAACACTGTTTTTCATTCTAAGTATGCTGCTGGCCTAAGGGCTGATTTCATTAACCTGGATTAAGTCTGGTCATATTGGCAATGGTGAATCACCATTGGAAATTCCTTTTAGTCAAGGTTTAGGCTTAATCTTGCACTTCTATGGTGGTTTACTCCATGACTGGACATAACCCAACTGTAGCAAACTAACTGTAAGTATGCTGTATTCTTTACTTTTAGCACAGATTCTTTCCACATTGTCAAGCTGTATTGATTCTGTCATTCCAGGCAGCGGCAGAGGAGCTCTGTCTGCTCCTCAGTCAGGTCTTCCAGATAGTCTACACGGAATCCACAATCGACTTCCTGGACAGAGCCATCTTTGATGGTGCTATAACACCAACAAGGCATCTCTCCCTGTACAGTGGTGAGTAAAGAAGACTGCTCCATGCTGTCACATGCTGAGTCATTGTGTCATGGTAGTTATGACCATTACAAACACATCACAAATCAACCATGTAGACTGGAGATGTTTGTCTAGAATAGGAAATCGATCAACGTGTATACCTTGTTTCCCTGAAATGACCTATCAAAAAGTCAAAGTTATCATAAGATAACTTTGATGTTTCACAATAATTTTAAATTAGCATGAGTCAGTTTTGGTCTGTTGTAGGCTATGCATATGATGCATTATTTGTTGTTCAGTAACACTTTGGTGACAAAATGGGAAGCTGTGTGCTAGATGACACATGCTGATGTTTATGAATCACATGGTATGCAACTATTTTAACTTCAAGATGACTCTTCAAGCAAAGTAGACGATAAAGAAGCATTTGAAGGAGAACCAGGAACGTTGTAAGTACTTGCACAAGTCCAGTATTTATTTAGCAGATTCCCTATAATTATTATTTCCCTATAATTATTGAGCTTCACTAGATTGTTATCTATTGCCTGAAGCTGTCTGTTTTTATCTTTGGCCTTTTGACCCTGAAGACTTTCTGTAAAGTTAATCTTTTTTGTCCAATCCCAGCTTGTTTCAGAGCTCACTGGAAGCAGCAGGACACTCCCCTTGTCCGTCCCCTTCATCCACACCAGCCTCACCACAGGATAAAACTGCTAGTGAGAGTGAACTAAGCACAACAGCAGCAGAATTGCTTCAAGACTACATGACTACGGTGTGTCAGAGAGAAAAATATTGAGCTTAAATATTTTTAGATTATTGTCCTGATTATTTTCTTAGTAAATCTCTTAGGATCCCGTCATGAAATCTCTGAATTAATCCTTTCTTTTATAGTTGCGAACAAAATTGTCCTCTCAGGAGATTCAGCAGTTTGCTACACATTTACATGAGTACAGGAATGGCGCCTCCATCCACGAGTTCTGCATCAACTTGAGGCAGCTTTATGGGGACAGCAGGAAGTTCCTCCTACTCGGTGAGCGTTGTTTCCTGTGGCTAAACAGCAAACTGCTCTCGGTTTTTTGCAGAATCTGCAATGTTTGATGTGAATCACATAGGAGCCACTACCTTGAAAGCTAAGTCAAAGTGAAACTGTACACAGGTGTTTTAATATGTTTTGTTAGGGACCTTCTGGGCTCCTAACCTTCCTGTTTGCAGAATTTTAATCTAATCTCCAATGCAATGCAACTGTTTTATTAATGGAGGGTTATAAGTATAAGCAAAATTCAGGCATCATAATGGCTACTGCTGCTCTTTCTAGTTTAGATAGATAGATAGATAGATAGATAGATAGATAGATAGATAGATAGATAGATAGATAGATAGATAGATAATTATGTATATATAATTTTTTCCCCCCATTTTTGTAGATGACAGCATGTTATCTCTAAACGACTTGATACAGTTTAAAGCACGTAAAGTGGTCAAAGCCCTGCAGTGCTTATTGGTGTAGTATAAGCTTCAATTACTTGCTAGGTATACTGTCTTCATAGGTGTCCTGAAGAAATAAGAATCAGACTTTGGCCCACTACATGTCTTGGCTTATCGTCGACTACAGTGACTTTTTTTTTATTTCGGATGAACTATTCTTATAAATGGGGACCAGTTTAAGAACCACTAGTGTAAATAATTTCAGCTCGTAAAATGAAAAGAATATTGACCCCAGAATGCTGTTGCTCCCTTCTGGTTCCTCGTTCTTGGTGAGCTCACTAACTTTCCTGGTTCTTCTGCAGGCCTCAGGCCCTTCATCCCAGAGAAAGACAGTCAGCACTTTGAGAACTTCCTTGAAACCATTGGAGTGAAGGATGGCCGCGGTATCATCACTGACAGCTTCGGTCGCTACAGACGCACAGCCAGCTCTGCCTCAGACTCTACCACTAATGGAAATGGGGCAGCAGGTGGCTCAGATGAAGGAACGGCGCACTCTGAGGGTGATGAGTGGGACCGCATGATTTCTGATATCAGCAATGACATTGAGGCGTTAGGGTGCAGTATGGACCAGGACGGTGTGTTGCCCTGACAAAAGAACCCAGGGGCAGGAGCAGTCACCACTTGATATAAACCGACTGTTACATGGTCCAGTCGTCCATGTCACTGTTCATCAAATAATGCTGGAATGTGGATACTTTGCCACTTAGGCTCGATCCAGATTTTCATGTAATGGTGTGACCACATTGCTATCATTCAAATTGGATGATGGTGCTTTTTGAGACACTTGAAATGCATGAGGACGCTTTGTAACTGTGCGTGGCACAGTTAATGTTTTTCTCAGTATTTATTGGCAGTATCTGCTATCGGTAATGAGACGTTGCCTTTTTATTCTGATCTGAGACCAGCTTTTAGATTTTGTTTATGAGGGTTTAGGACATGTTTTATAAAGTAGCTCTGCACTGCACAATTTTGTGTTTTCCGTGTTCGCTGTAACCTCATGAAGTGCTTGTTAATTAGTGGATGAGTTGAAATCATGTTTTGAGAGCAGATAAAAAAAATCTGAAACAGAGTTTATCGATTCCAGTCCTGAAGGGCAATCACAATTTGGTCATTTCTTTGCTTAAACACACATACTAAGCCTGACAATTGCAAGATGTGTTTGAGCAGGGAAATCGCCAAACTCTGGAGACCAGCCCTCCAGGGCTTAATCATCAAACTGTGCTGGACTGAAATGTACATGGGTGGGGGTACTCCAGAACTGGTAAACAGTGGGTTAGGATGATGCTATGATTTACAGCGCTGCCCAGTGTTGTGATTTTGCTTTATATAGTGATGAAAGGTTTAAGTGACAGCAGTGAATTTGCTTCTTCCTTACTGATTTTGGAAAAATTGGCAGAAGCTGTGGACTCACCAGAAACAAGAAAGCACCCCAAACAGCAAAGCAAAGTGTCAGCTGTGGTTCCTTTAAGTTTTGGAGAGATGCATTCAACAGATATTGAGGGTTTCCAGGTAATTGAGGTTATGTTTTCTTGCTGGTGGAAATAGTTTGGCCCTTGAATCTCAACTGAGTATTGTACTGTGAGACTGGTAAATTGAGCTGAATTTTTTAGTATTGAGTTGGACATGCTGGTTTTGGTTCATTCTAAAAATGCAGCGTCTACCTGGATTGAAGCGCATAAGCGAGTAGCTTTCCTATAGTCCCTTTGGGAAGTCTCATTCAGCCTTTATGTGGATCAGTGGTTTCCTGTGTCTTGTAACTTAATGATTTGACCGAAGTGCAGTATAATTTTTCTTTCCCATTTTAGCTGAACTTGAAACTCGATCCACAAAGTGCTTTTATTTCTGGCCTTATATTAACTGTTTAGCGTATGTGTTACTCTTATTTTTATTATGACATTTAAACACATTTCACTATTACATTTTTACAACTAGTGCTGGTTGTAATTACCATTTGATTTGTTTATGTGGATTGCACCAGGTAGGCAATGTAGCGCTCTCTCTCTCTCTCTCTCTCTCTCTCTCTCTCTCTCTCTCTCTCTCTCTCTCTCTCTCTCTCTCTCTCTCTCTCTCTCTCTCTCTCTCTCTCTCTCTCTCTCTCTATATATATATATATATATATATATATATATATATATATATATATATATATATATATATATATATATAATTTTTTGTGGTTTTGGCTGAAAAGTTGGAGTGTTTGGATCTTTGACAAGGCTAGTTTGCTGGCTGATTGAGAATTTACTGTTTTATTACACTGCAGAGCAATTGAGTCTCGTCTTGTTTTATCTTCCTCTGAGTTTTTAGTAGCCTGACATTGTGCCTTGCAGAACAACTGCTTTATTGTATCATCCATCAGGGATGTAAGAATCATTCTGTAATCTGTACAGACTGTGACTGATGAGTTTTATTAAATATTATGTGCAGTATGTAAAGTCTCATGTCTGAGGTTACAAATGTCTTGATCTGGAACACTGTTTACTGTTTGGAAATTTGAGACTGGTAACTACAACACCCTGTGCCTGTCCGCAGGATTGTCCTGCAGAGGGTGCCATTGTTCATGTCCTTGGCCACCTTTAACTGACACTGAATTTCATTCATAACCTTTTTAGTGTATAAAACATTGGACCACCGGTCACATGCCAAAAATGTCTTTACTGTTTATGATTAACGCAAAGGTCTTTCAGGATTGACAAAAACTTAAGGCATCTCTTTGAGGGTAAGGACTCCCAGTTTGTCTAGTAGTACCTGATCAGAGTTGTGGAAATACCTGGTGTGCAATAGGAGAATAATTTTAAAGGCATATAAACAGATTTAATTAGGCATGGTAACCAAGAGACTGCACACGGCTTCAGCTTAAGAGGCTCTGCAAGCACTGCAGGGAGTGTCACAGACAATCATTTGTGATGGTTGGCTGTTTTTAGAAAAAATGACTTAATTATCTTGATCTACTTACTGGAGGAAGGACAGGAAGCATGAGAATAGAATAAGAAGTAGAATAAACACACTTTAAAAGAAAGACTGTTGTTTCACTTACACTGGGTAAAAAAAAAAAAATTCTCCTTCTGCGTTCTGCTGGCAGCTGAGGTAATATGGTTGTGGAGTGTGGTTCAGATATTTTTCTAAAGGATAGCCAAGGTTAAATGCTTGAACCCAGCAAAATGTCTACAAAGAAACAGTCTTGTTTGATATAGTTTCCATAATTTGCTAAATATCTTTCACTGTGGTCTTGGCTGCCTGTCCTCTTTAATACTTCCTTCCTGTCCTCAAAGATGCTTGTTATACCATAAAATATGCTGTGCAGGACTTTGGGAAGTTCGCCAGAGCTTAGATGAGATGACCGTGCTTGCCTTCTTGTAAAGCCTGTTCCATTCATGCCTGCTTGGACTGATGACATAGTTAATTTGCTGCAGACATCCTTTAACAGATAGCATAATTTAGTACATAAACAATAATTATGGGCTATCAATGCTTGGGTTGCTCTTTTTGCTGTCCTGACTTAATGAGGGTTGCCTAGAGGGAGGATGTTTGATTTAAAATCCTAATTATTCTCTTAACGTAGTATGAAACGGAGCATGTTCCCAAAAAAGAAAAAAGAAGAAAATCCAATGTTGCCTTTCATTTTAGACTTCAACCTAGGACAAGAATAGACTGAAGAGAACTCTTTAAATAGGAATAAGCCTTTGCAACTGCAGCTTTCTCGGCAAGATAAGGAGGATTAAGTTATCCCAGGGTGCAGTAGGGGAGCCCTGCTTTTTCATTAGCAGACTCTAATGGAGCGGAAGACTACAGCCTGGTATGACCTCCCTCTGGGTTACCTGTAGGGATGCTAAAATGGGAGTAGATCAATCTGTGCTTTCATGAAATCTTTTATCTTGGTGGACAGGACTTTAGAGGAGCAAATATAGTGCTAAGTATTGCTGTCTAAACTCTGACGCAGGTCTCACAGTAATAAACTGCACCAGCACCAAGTAGGAACCCAAGAAGAAAAACACCAGCTTCAGCAAAGTCATTCATTCATGACATGGTTCTTAAAGTCACACAGACAGTTTTCACATAACTTCTGCCCACTTAGTGATGTTCTGCTTGCATTCCAGAGAATGTGTAATAATGGGTTTTCGAGGTACCCCAATAAAGTAACTGAGGAACAGACTAACACAAAGAGGAGCAGAGGTCACTGCCCTCCAGACCCAATGAACAAGGCACCAGCATCATACGTCATGTCAGGTGTCACTTGGCCCAGAACATGATGGACATGAGCACAATAACAGACGCTGAGCCACACAGTCATCCATGCACTACCATTGTAATCCTACCTTGAACCTACACTCATTAGCCATTAAAATTTTTTGTTTTGCAGTTTTTCTCGATTGCTAAAACACATTTAACAAAACTAATCGACTTATTCATGTCACTTTCTTAGCAAAGCAAGTGTCCTTTAGCAAATGTTTTAACACATTTTTATTGCTTTGATTTTTCACATACTTTTTCCAAACAGAATAAGACCAAACAAAATTGGATAACTATGTAACACACAAAGAAAATGCATTGGCAGCAGATTGAAAATACTTTATCACGAGCACATGTGAACTACTTGGTGCACAGTTGTCAACTCAGTTATCAGTTGTCATAATCTGCTGACTAAGATTTCATCCCAGATATTTAGTAATACTTGTTTTCACTTTTTGCTGTTTTTCCATACTCCAATTTTCCAAAAAGGTGACCACAGCAGAAGGTCTTGAATGATGGCAAAGTGGAGACCAGAGACAGTACTGGTCAGTAGAAGGCTGTGTAATAGGTAAGTCTGTTATTGTGTAAAGACGATGTATACAGTGTCAGACTTACTTATTGAGATGTTTTAATAAAAATGCACAATGGATGCTACAGCGTGTTAACTTTGAATTAGGTTGAATCTTAACCATGATTAATAATTCAGTATGTTATCTATGCAAAGGCTCAGGCATCTTATGTATCTTATGTTCTTCTTATACTTCAGCACAATGTAAGTAAATACAATGTTGTATGTGAAGTATCAGAAGATATAGCAAAGATATATAGCACTGATGAAGGCTAAACAGGTTCAAACTGAAGGCTGTGCTTTATGTTTATTTTAAGTTATTTAATGATTGAAAAAAAAAATAGCTCTACACTTTCAGAATCAGCTTTGTGCCTGCCTTACTAATTGTAATTTGTAATGTTTGATGGAAAAGATTGTGGTGTGTGTTTAAAGTTTTGAGGATGTTAGACTACCAAGAATCGCAGTGAAGGATATGTTATTTTGGCCAGCATGCCTCTGATTAGTTCATATGTTGTGTTTGAGAATATAACGTCTAAACTGACAAGTGTTAAAGCAACTGAGGAAAACTGTAAATACTGTGAACTTCTATGACCAACTTTATTAAGCACAGTAATCTTGTAGCTATTTTTTCTATGCATAACCTATGTTATTCATCTCCTTTTCTATCATCAGTGGTCAGTTTCTCCTTTACTGGCAGGATGTTTTTGGTTGGCTGGCTATTCTTAACCCAATCTTAACCCAGGCTATTCTTAACCCAATCTCAGCAATGCCACTGTGTCTGCTACTCTCATACCACCTACACACACAAAACCATGCCACTGCCATGTTGGTATCTGTGCTGGCCTGAGAATCAAGCATTGGGTGGCCATCAGTAGTCCAATGGTGGTCGCTTTCTGTTAACAGAGTAGAGCAGAAGTGTCAGGCTCCAGTCCTTGTGGGCCAAAACACTCCAGAGGTCAGCACACTGCGGCATTAAACACACTTGATTCAGCTCGTCAGCTAATTAGCAAAGCCTTCCTGAACTGAATACAGAGTGTTAGATGAGGGTAAATGCTAATATCCACAGCAATTTGGCCCAGAAGGTCCCCAGTTTGACATGCCTAAGGTAGAGGGTGGCTGACAACAGATGGGCTACAGTCAGTGATTGTAAACCTACAATGTACAGTGTACCTGACAAAATGGCCAGTTAATTTAGATACAAGGAATCAGATATGACAGATGCCATCATACAAAAAAAACAACAAAACAAATAATACTGAATGACTCTGGATCACACGGAAAACAGAATCTGTTTACTTTCATCAGCAGTGCTGGTGCCTTTGCATGACTAATTGCACAATAAAAAAGCACCATGTTATTTTTGCCATCTTTTGGGAGTCTGGAGTTTCCCTCCACTGGCTTGTATTGTGTGTTCTCTCATTGACTGGAGATGGCGTGGTCTCACACAAAAGCCAGTCATTGTGAGGGGCTGTGAAACATTAGCCTTTTGAATGTGGCCTTTGGGTCAGGACCCATGGTTTCTACTTTGGTTGCAAATCAGATTTTGCCCCCAGCATGTCCCTTTAAAGAGATGCGGATGAATGTAGCGCACAGCTACTGTAGACAGTAGAAACCGAAGCTATCTTGCTTGTCTTTAACTGACCCATTTGAAATGCCAAATTAGGCTAGCATCAGAAGTTTTTTTTTATTATTTTACCTTATTGCAAGAATGAAGACAAAAAGCCGATGACCATGATTTAAACCGACATGGACTTCTTGAATGCACTGAATTAGCCCAACATTTGTACAATTGTATGACTGACTGTTTCCTTTTTGACAGAGTACTGTTAGACTAATGTATGGCTCTGTTCCAGATTTCCATATATTTACAAAATGATATCAATTGTACGTAATTGACTGCAGACCCATGACATCTGTACTGCACTGTAGACTGAGGTAATAGACAACACAGCAATAATTCTGTAACAGAAAGTTTATTGTGGGTACAAAATATGCTAGAATGGAAAGCAACACTGACATATTGCCAAGATTTCAGTATCAAACCTTCATCAGAGCAGATACAAAACGTCCAATTATGATCCTAAACATTCAAAACACAATACAACAGAATAGAATGCAAGCTAAATATTTCCCTGCCACATTACTAAGGCCTTGGTTTGCTGAGGGACTTCAGGTCACATACATCTGCTACTTGGGTCAGTTTTTTAAAACTGCAAAATGTATAGTAAATTTGTTTACACATGAAGTCAAACATTATGCATTTATTCTTCAGTTTGTATTTACCACATTGTACCATCTGTATTTATTGTAGGATTGCCATCTGTCGCTTATGAACTGATCAAAGTGAATGAAGAAGCATGTTTTGACTGTTTTGGTAGCATCAGAATTACTGCAGCAAAAATAAGGCTTAATGTGTCTAATAAAAATAAACATGCTGATGTGTCAGCACTATTTACAGACATGAGTTCATGAGTTGTCCGACATGTTCCATTCTTGGGCACAAATGAATGGAACGGGTGGCACATGAAAGAAAATCTGCTGCAGGAATGCTGCTCTGAACTTCATAATTCGTAACAATAAATGTTCCATATAAAACATTGCAAAAATATTTCTATAGGTAGTAATTTCAGAACCTCTTTTTTTTTTTCTCATTGTACATATGACAAGACAATCACACCCACATGGTTTTGGGCTAGCAGAGGGAGAAGCGCCTTGAGTTGATGTTCATCTTAGTGACACCAATCAGGCGGAGTGGCGCAGAGAGACCAAACCCTGGTGTGACTGGACCATCACAGAGAAGATCAGAGAGCTCATCATGCTCCTCTAGGCCAAATGTGGCATCGTTGAGCATTCGCCGGTGGAGGTGACACGTCTGTTCGATCTTCAGTTTGTTGATGTCACCGCGCAGGCGCATGAGCTGGCGGGCGAGCTGCTGATCCTGCAGACGCATCTCCTTCTAGGAATTAAGAAGAGAGAAAAGCAGGAATGATCTACCTGAATCTCAGTTAGCAGTAGGAAGCAAATCCTCATAGGCCTATTTAAAGCAATCATTGCTTTGACTGATCAAAATATGTGATACATCCAATTCCAAGTAATAGGAGCTTGTGGACAACAGTTAGCATTGTGCAAACTGCACACCTAAATCATCAAACACTTCCCTCAACTCACTAGACTTGTTAATGAGATTTCAGACACTATATGACATTCTACTGTGTGAACACAGACAAAAGTACAGGTGAATCGTTAAAGACTTCAAGGCTGTTTCTACTGTGTCATCCTACCACTGTGGTGACAAACTGGGTACGAACGTTGATACATATTTAAGTGTAAAATGTAGTTTGTTACAGTGATCAATGTCAGTAAAGTTAGAACACTACTGACAATGTTGCTAAAATCTGAGCTTTCCTAAAATATAGTCTACTGTAACTTTAGTATT
This sequence comes from Pygocentrus nattereri, assembly GCF_015220715.1. NCBI lineage: Eukaryota > Metazoa > Chordata > Actinopteri > Characiformes > Serrasalmidae > Pygocentrus > Pygocentrus nattereri. The sequence continues at coordinate 31,166,810 of NC_051214.1, read as the reverse complement.
GAAAGTCACATTGTAAGTCAAAAACTGCAAATACTGCATTCAGGTTCTTATTTAGTTTCAGTTTTAAAATCACTTATGTTTTGTGAGTGAAGGCATCAGTGTTCATCAGTGAATTTAATCAAATTGATCAGAAATATAAAGAGATTTCACTAATTGTATACTATGATATGCCCACACAAGATATTACTATAACCCTACTGACAAAGAAGCTTTCATTATCAAAATAAAATATCTTTTATATATTTAAATTATTTTGACATAAGACAATGCATTTTTACAATTCAAATTTGGTTCTCATGGTGGGAATAAGAAAGGAATAGACTTTTTTTTTATTCTTATGTCAATATAAATATTTTTCATGTCGTCAAAGTTGTGAAACACCATTTGCCACCAAAATAGTAGAATAACCCTACTATTTTAGATAGGCAGTATACTCCTGTCCATTTCCTTATATATATATATATATATATATATATATATATATATATATATATATATATATATATACACTTTCACAGCCAAAATAAGTGTGTTTGAAATTACTTAATAACTCAACATGGTTTGAGGACAGTGTGATGTCTAATTGGTGGGGCATAAACTTCCATTACATCTGAGCTACATTAGCCTCATAGGTCCAAACCCAAAAAAGAAAACTTTGGGCACCAAACATGACTTGGCTGATTGAGGAAAATTAGGTAAATTTGATTGTTGGTTAAATTCTCACTTTCACAGTTCCACTCTGAATCCAATAAAAATTAGATATTTATTAGTTTGGGGGGTGATGTTTTTTCAGGCCTTGCTATAAGGCTAATTAAAAGGTCATCTTACCCTCAACATGGCTTCTGGGCCTTCTTGCATAATGATAGTGGTAAATACTTCAGGGTTATACGGGTTATGTGCTACATTTCTGCAGAACATGTTACTGTTAACAGCAGATTATCTTCAATGAACAATTCTTAACCTTCATTAATTTAAACTGAACTTTCTGATCTTCCTGGGGTTCTTATCTTCATACCAAACACTACAAGAGAATTGAATGTTTGTTACTGAAGAATAGAGAAAGTGGGTAATGACAGGGGCCCAGCAGGGAACCACAACCTTCCCCCTAATCATCATAAATGATGGAACATCAGTGTTTTCATGCCTGATTTTCTTCTCGCAAATATTTGCGGACACACGCTAGGTAGAGCTGGGGGGAAAATGAGTCCTTTATCATAGGGGGTGAAAGGCACCTCATTGTGTGCCTGGACTATAGAAGCCTGTGCGTGTCTACATAGCATTTGCTATATGGCTCAGCAGAATCTCAGATTAAACTAACAGAAGGGGAGTGATGGAACAGGCTCATCATCAGTCACACTCCTCTGCTCCTCATCACTTCCACCCACTTTAATCTCAATGCAGATCCTACGCACTAATGGTGCTTTGGACATTCGCCCCACTGTCCCATTCTAATTAGCTAACTAATAGGAGATGCTAGTTTTTTCTTTCTTCAATGAGGGGAAACACAAATTCAAATGGCCACACATCAACATTTGGAGCAAAGGGTTGAACATCTTTAGTAATAAAGATGCACCGATCTGATGAACTTGCCTGGTGTCAGGTGGACATGACCAATCCACATTCAGTGCTGTTTCTCAGTCACAGACATTTTAACACTGTAACAGTGCATTACTAGTAATACAATCCTGTTTTTTATACACTTCCTTTATTCTGTATCTTATGAATGTGTTTGTGTTTTTCCCCTTACAGTTAAAGGGCCCATATTGTACATTAATTTCAAACTTTCATTCTTCCAAAGGTTTCAGCAAAATTTGTGTCGTTCTACACAATCAAACCAGACAATTCAATTTTCCAACCTCTCTTCATGCTTTGGAATTAATGTTGCTGTTTTTGTTGCTTTTCCTTTAAGACTGATATATTGTTGCTGTTGGAATAAAACTCTTCAAATAAAATAAAACATCTCAGAATAAAAATCTTCAAAAACTTTACAGCAAAAGGAATTTTTTATGTAACAAAATTATTTTATAAATTATTCATACCATTTTTAACAAAGTGTAAACAGCAGCTGGTATTTTCAATGAAAAAAAATAAACAAAAATCGATAAAAATTGAGATAAAACGTTTTGATCCAACAGTAACAATATCTCCCTGCACTGGCTACCCTGTACTGTGGCTCATTCAAAAAGCAGCCCATCTGAAACAGTCCTTATAACTTCAGCATGAATGGGCAGGGCTAAACTGCTGTAGGCTAAAAAAGGGGGATATATGTAAATGCACTGATTTTGTGATTTCACAAAAACAGCAAAATCAAAACAAGCAGTTTTTTGCATATTTTTATGCATGGAGAAAATTGTGTGTTTTGAAAATGTTAACAAAACTAAATCAACTTTTGTTTCAAAAATGAGGAAAGTTTGTTTTTCTATGATACAGGCCCTTTAAAATCTAATGTGTAGTAACAGTTAAATAGAAAATCATCCCAAGTAATTCCACACAATGAAGTAAACAGACTAAAGTAAAGACAAAGATGAGGAATGCTATCGGATTGTTACTCCTAATGGCTGATAGTACAGATACTGGAACCCTAGTATTACGTTCCTAGTAATAAATATGATTAGCCATTCTGATTAATTAAGATTTAAGGAGATTAAAGCTGCCTAACTAGTTTACATAACACTTTCATTTTAATGAACTAGAAAATGAATGGATCATGCCCTCAGGTTTCTCTTACCAGTTCTTTCCTGAGCCAGATAAGAGCCTCATCAATATTTCCAAAGCCTTTCAGACTCCCTGAGGTCAGATCGCTCTCTTGTATCAAGTCAGAGTTTTGGCCATTTCGTTCGGGCCTGTCTGCATGCTCCTGTCCCACAGCCTGACCTGGCTCAGAGCATTCTGCTGGTTCAGATGGTGCTTTGGCACTCTGAGCCTCTACTTGGGCTTTCCACTCTAGATATGAGGGCCTCCTTGTTTCTAGCCTCAGTTTCTCAGCCAAGGCCTTTAAGGTTCTCAAGTGGTCATCTGTAGCAACCTCGAGGTTGTCATAGTCCAAGCCACTGATATCCTCCACATTAATCTGTGGTATTGTGCCTGTATCCATGGCCTGTCTAATACAAACAGGCAGGGGTAGTTAAAAATTAACAGGAGATCAATTGAAATGCTAATGCAGTCTACGTATTGCTTTACTTGGTCAGCAAAACTGATCTGGATTTTTGGAGCCAGGTGCAAAGATTTGTATACAGCGTCTGCTGAGCCTTCAGCCAAATCAATGGGGCTGACGCAATGCTGTCATTGCATCCTTGCTGTAGCTTCTTCTTCTTTTGGTTACCATCCAAATAGAGAATACCTCAATCTTGTGTCATGTCAGCTTGATTCTTTCTTCTGGTCAAAGCCACATTTTGTCACTTATCTTTCACCTCAGGCAAGGAAAAAAAGCTGATCCAGGGAATCCTGTGAAGAAAAGATGCACATGTTTATATGTTTTACTAATATCTGGTTAGATGCGGTATGTGGTTTAAAGTCTAGCCTCTTGAATGGTAACTTCACTTACTTGTCGCAATGAGTGCTTTCTTTCTACACCTCATGTCACGCTCTGGATCCTCCTAAGCGGGCAGTTACCATAGCAACTAAAGACAGCCAATGAGTCAGCACTTCAGTGTTACATTAAACCCTGCCTATAAGACCTTTAAAAACATGAAAAATCAATGGCAACACAGCCCGTTCCACACAAATCTCAAAGGAGACAGAACTGACTTAATGAAGACATTCACATGATCTGCATACTTTGTGTGTTGTCATAATATTATAACATTAAGCACCCAGCTGTACTTTTACATGACCAGACTAAGACCAAACATAAACGCTGTGTGTTCAGACCAAGACAAATTCTTGAACAAATCCCCCTGAAGCTGTTTGCCCCTATCTGTTTTACTCATAATGTTCAGGGACACTAGTACCATCACATGACATCACATCATCTGTTGAATGCTTGTTGCCCATAACAGGAGAAGGTCTTACCAAATGTCAAGCCCTACTATGCACAGTTTCTCTATCCCACTGAGGGCTAACAACATGCATCATATATATACATATGAAAATTCCAGGCATCGTCTCTGAGTAGGATTACTGAGCGAGTGAGTAAGCTCTTCTAATGCACAGTCAGGCTGCGCCAAATGATTCGGTCTATCAAGGGTTCATAACTGCACCAGCGTCATAACTCCTAATCCCCATTCAGCTGTGACATTGAGTTTGAGGAGTTTCAACAGTTACTAAAAGATGAGGAAGGCAGCTACTGATGTAGATATAAAGACAAGAGAAAAACACACAAAAAAACACACAAAAAAAAAACACAAAAGCTGAAATTAAATGAAACGAGACATGTTTCTATCCATAGCCTGCAGGAAACTGTCTGTCTGGGAAAAGAGTTCATCACTGCATCCCCAAATACAAGCTAAAACTCTACCATTCAATGAGCAAACCATATATAAACAGGATCCAGAAACGCTGCCACCTTCTTTGGGCCCAATCTCATTTAAGATGGACTGAGCTGAAGGGGAAAAGTATCCTGTGATCTGCCGAATCAAAAATTTTAATTATTTTTGGAAATCATGTACACTGTGTCCTCTGGACTAAAGAAGAGAGGGTTCAAAAGCCAGCATCCGTGATGGTATGGGGGTGCAATGGTGCACATCTGTGAAGGCATCATTATGCTGAAGGATATTGTACATTTAAGTTAATAGCATTCTTTTCCTTCTTATAAAATTATCACTTCAGACACACAGTGTTTTGTTACAACAGTCACTATTTGTTTCCTGCTTGCTGCGTATGTGTATGCATGTATATACATGACCAACAGCCAGTTTTACAGAAATTATTTGATCTATTTGGGTGACTATTGTGTTCTAGTGTTCGTTAGCAATGTTAGCCTCACTGCTCCAGTTCGGAATTAAAGACGCAAAATTTGGACATATCTTGGTGATTGACTACATCTAGTGTAAAGCAGATTGTTCATTGAACCGTGCCTTTAAGATAATTTTCCAGTGATTATTTTGGTTACCTTGGTTTCTGAAGGAAATAATTTAAGGGAAAGAGAGATTGGCTAGATAAGCTACTGTCATGCACTGTAAACTGCCAGTGATGAATAAACTGAACTGAGCTCAATCATGGAAACTGTGATTTAAGGTGCAGTGTGTAGGATTTAGGGGGATCTTTTAGCAGAAATGGAATACAGTTTACAAAACCATGTTATCTTTGGTGTATAATGACCTTAATTCTGAATAGTTGTGCTTTGTTAGCTTGGAATGAGCCCTTCGTATCTGCATAGGTCATGAGTCTTCTTCTAACAGAGGCTGCCATGTTGTGCTGCCATGTTTCTGCAGTAGCCTAGAACAGCCAAACCAAAGACTGGCTCTGGAGAGTGTCTCAGCTTGAATTTGGTGGCACTACAGCACCCTTTGCAACACGTAGAAAGAGGAAGGATCAGTGTTTGCTGCTGGCACTGGCTGTTGTGAGAAGTCTGAGAACCAAAATTTTGACAAATGGAAGCTAGTGCTTAATATTTAGCACAAGAAAAAGCAAGAGAATGTAAATCCTCATTGTCAATGAACTAAAGACATGTAAAATGAAATGAGGACAAGTGATAGCAGAAAACTCACCCACCAAAGGTTCTGCTACAGGCTTGAAAAGAGAGGGGTGAGGGAGGGGATTACAGTTGGTTGCAATCTGCAGCCTCACCACTAGATGCCATTAAATCTTACAAACTTGCACCTTTAATTTAAACATTTATTTTTACAGTGTACAACAACTAGATCATAATATTGCATACATCAATATTTCATTAAAAATCAAAAACAAATATCGACTAATTGATGTATTATTTGCATGAATTAGACTTTGATACAAGCTGCACTTTGAGAATATAACTATACACAGAATACTGATCCAGAGATTTATTTGTTCAGTCTAAGATCAAATGTTCATGTCGTGAAATTAATCTTATAGCATGAGCTACTATTTGAAAAATTAGGTCAAATTTACATCTGATGTAGTCACGAGAATATGACAGTTAAAACAAATGTTCTTCAGAAAGGTGCAGTAACAATCATAGCTCTACTACACGCTAAAATTCTGAAATTTACTGAAATAGGCCTGCAAATATTAGATAATGTCTCAACATTAATGACCAATCCAGAATAAATTTGGCTTTATTTTCAATGGTGTCTGGTCTCATGTCCAGATTTCATCATGGTTACTAGGCTTGCCAATGTGTAAGCACTCAATCCTCTCTTATTATAGCCATCTTGTGGCCCAGTTAAATGCCAAAATGTGACCCAACCACTCAGCACTTTCACTCTGTTTTCCATCTAGGCCATCCAACCCATGTCCAGTTGATGTTAAAATCCTAAAATATGTCATTTATTACATAATTATGTATTAATAACTTACAACCTAATTATAACTGAGTTATAATCTGTATAAACCTTCGTTAGAATTTCTAACAGAACTCCACTGAAAACTTGTTCTGGTGACACGAAGAAAAACACATCCACTTTGAAAATCGGGGAAGACACTTATCTTCAAAACAAACCAACAGCCAGCCTACAGAGCACACAGCTGAACCTCGCTTTGCTATAACAGTATTAGAACCCACTGTTGTTTGAACATGTCCAAAAGTTTGTTCAACATTTCTTTTAAAATCAAGGGTATTAATAGGGAGTTTGTCTTCCTGTACTGAAGTTACAGCACCTACTCTTCTGGGAAAGCTTTACACTAGATGTTGGAACACTGCTGTGAAAATTTGATTGCATTCAGCTACAAGAGCATTAGTGAAATCTGACATACTGATGTCTGATGATTTGTTCTGGATCACAACCTCCACTTCAACTCATCCCAAATTTTATTATGATGCTCCATCACTCCACGCAGTTCCACTGTTGCGCAGCCCAGTGCTGGGGGATTTATACCCCTCTAGCTGACGCTTGGCTTTGAGCATGATAACCTTAGCCTCAAGCATAGCTGCTCCATAGGCTAGAGGGTTATAAATCCCACATCCGACTGGCAGTGCTTTTCCATGGAGAATATACAGGCTGTGGGTGCACTTGAAATTACTTTTGGACATATAGTGCACTTAACATTAGCATGGAATGATTCCATAAGTTGTTTTTCTTCCTATAAAGTCTATAGGCTGTCTCCTGTCTGAAATCACCTAGGCTACCTCCCATATCACCTCAGACAAACCTCTAGATGGGATACACAAATGTAGACAGTGACTTACCGGCTACTGCAGACGAAGGAAGAGGAATAAAGAAAGGGAAGCAGGCAGGGAGTTTTCCACCCGTGTGAGTGTGAGAGAGTGTGGCTGCACCTCTCCTTTTGGTTTTGAATGAGGAGGCCGTCGGAGGAGGAGCTGGCGGAGCTGCGTCACGAGGCGGTTGCCTGGGAGACCGTAAAGAATCTGATCAAACGGCGTGAGGAGCTCAATCACCGTCCGCCCTGTGGAAACACTGAGAGACGCTCAGTCTCACACACTTCACAGTACAGGTCATATTAGAGGCTGATAGAAGTCAATGCAGTACCGGCGGACAACTTTATAATAAATAACAACATGCAGTAAATCAGTAAGTTATTCTAAAACCTAAGTGCACATGTAGAATGTTATTTTGGAGAATGGAAACATCTAAGCAAGATGTAAACACACTTTCGCTGACAGAGTAAAAGGTGCCACACAGATTTTTGATGTTGGCCTGACCTCTAGTGGACAGCCAGCGCAACAGCATGCTAATGTAGGCTTTTCTGTCTCTCTGTTTCTTGATATTAATCAGTTATCCCAGCCATGTATAATCTTCTGTAGCTCTGTTCATCAGTCTAGTCATCATGATGACATGTACATTATTTAAAGATTCCTCTTGTAATAATTTGCACATGACTATGTATTAGAGTAGTTGTATACATTTACCTGCAGCTAATTAGATTAAATTGTTTTTATCTATTATAAAAAAATTATATTAGTCATTTCACACAGTTACTTGCAGCCAGCATGGTTTTCTGTACAGATCCTGGTGTGTGAAACTGTCTGTAATCACTTAATATTTCATCACATGTATGTCATGTGTGTTTTAATATAATCATAATGTAATTTAAGTGATGATGGATCAAAATGTAACGTACGTTTTCTTATTGTTTCTTAAGTTTTGATATGCAAAAGATTTCTCATGGCTGATTTTTAATCTTCTTTTTCTTGTTCTTCTTCTTTGTCCTCTTTTTCTTCTGTAGACACTGATCTACCATAACATAAAAAAAAAATTTAACAAAAACATTAAAACCACTTCTTTGTATCTACACTCATTGCCCATTTTATCAGCTCCACTTATCATATACAGAGCAGGTGCTATTTGGGTGGTGGATCAATCTCAGGTGGTGGTGTGTTAGTGTGTGTTGCGCTGGCACAGACACAGCAGTGCTGCTGGAGTTAAACCCTGTGTCCACTCACTCATCCTCTAGTCCTTCATCAGTGGGCGCAGGACACTGTTGGCTGGGTATTTTTGGTTGATGGACTATTCTCAGTCCAGCAGTGACACTGATGTGTTTAAAAACTCCAGCAGCACTGCTGTGTCTGTGTCAGCGTAACACAGACTGTGTGGTTGGTATAGTGTAGTGGTTAAAACTTCTGCCTTCGACACTGTAGACTGGGGTTCAATCCCCCACCAGGGCAAGCACCCTACACTATACCAATAAGAGTCCTTGGGCAAGACTCCTAACACCACCTCTTCCTCCCTGTGTAAAATGATCCAATTGTAAGTCGCTCTTATCCAGAGCGTCTGCCAAGTGCAGTAAATGTATGAGAATGATCCAACACCCAATACCTGCTCTGTGGGGGTCCTGACCCCTGAAGAACACAACAAAAGGGGGCTAACAAAGTATGCACATACAGATGGGCTACAGTCTGGAATTACAGGACTCCAAAGTGCTCCTGTTTGGTTAGATGAGCTGATAAAATGGACAAAGCGTAGAAACGAGGTTAATGTTATGGCTCAATGATTGTTAATTAAGGACAGAATTTAAACGCTTTTTGGAGAGGCAATAACTTTGATACATCATTTTCTCGATTTTTTTTCCTTTATTATTATTTATTTTTTATTAAATACTTACTAGAAATCAGAGTCAAAATATATCAACAATATTTGAACTCAACACAAGCCTTTTTTTACAGTAGCTCATAAACATATGATTACAGTCCCTGTGGGAGAAAGGGGCGGGACTTCCTGTTTACGCCACAGCTGTTATCTTTTCTTTTTTTGCCTAGCGGACTGTAGCTATCTAAGAAGGTAAGGTGCTGTTCTGTGTGCATGGCGCTTTTATTTCACCTTGTCTTGTAATGCAACATTTTAATACTGGACCTCGGGTCGTGGTGCATAATTTCCCCCGCCGGCTCATTTTGCCGGGGTGCCTGTTGTAGCTGCTGAGGAGCGGATTATACAGCAGAGAAGAGCAGCGAGCTAACGGTAGCCTGAGAACCCCGAGCTCAATTAGGCAGCCGCGGTGTGTGGGTATGTGCTTCGGTAAATCCTGCGCAGGGCGCTTTTCAGTGCTGGCGTTTAGGCTTTATTTCATGAATGCATGTCACTCTGATCCCGTGCGCACTCGCAGCGATAACGCCGTGAAGCGCCTACCTGCGCTGCATTGCATGATGTCATCGTTTTCCGCTGAAGCCCATTTTTAACGACGCAGTCCGCGGCTGCCCTTAATAACCAGTTTGCACTGTTTCCCCGTCACCGTGGCTCATTTCCATGCGTGCCGCTTGCAGCCTGGTTCCCTGCTTTATTATTTTTACATGAGAGACTCATGCACCTGTTACCAGCTCACGCACAGAAAGCACGGCGGATGCGTGGAGGCTTTTCAGCTGTTCTTCACACATATACTACCTGTGATCAGCTGCTTTACAGAAATGTCTCCTTTTTTGGTTCATTAACTGTACTAAACTGGACCAAATTGCAGAGAATATGTGATTTGTTTGGACCTTAAAGGGGAATTCCACCACTTTTAAAAAAATTCAGCATAGTCAAATCATTAATGTATAGGCACTCAGAGTGGTTTGATGTGAGATGTCCTGTTCTTGAGAAACTTACTGCATCAGAATTGTTCACAGTGGTGTTGAGCCAGACATCTAATGCCTCTAAAAGGGACCTCACATAACATGGTAGTAAACACCCTACCTGATGCTTGAGACATTGTTTTACCATTGTTCTACCATTGTTCTGAGATCAGGTTTTTCTTTAAATAATTGATAGTAAATAAAATAGGTATATTTGCATTGTTGACATTGCGACCCCTGGTTTCTAACACCACCGCTGTAAAGAAAT